>NC_056746.1:102226146-102526146 GCF_019279795.1 Protopterus annectens
TTTTGCCTCAAGGTGTAATGACATCTGTCAGCTGGCCTTTAAGCTTATTTGTGGTTTATATGCCACAGTTAAACAGAAGACAAAAGTGCCTACATTTTTAAGAAGCATCCACTATTGTGAATGTCATAGAGAGTGAAAAGATAACATTTTGCAGGGTTTTAAACACGAAAACAATCTCAAACAATAACAACAGTGCAGCTTCTTTTATTGGCATTAATTTAAAATGGTGCCTTCTGTAGCTTTGAGGGACATAATTATGTAATTACTTTTTTACTTTGAGGTTATGTTATGTTGGAGTTATCATCAAATGCCTTGATTTTTCCAATTTTTACATGAGGTGAGGTCGACCATCCGTACTTTAGTAGTCATGCCGATTTGCATTACGTCTTTTCTCAAATAATCCTTCCATCTCTTGACTGGATGCCCTCATCCCCGCTTGTCTTCCCAGATTTGGTGCATCAGATCACTACTTTCCTATGCATCTGGTCAAATCATGGTAATTTGTTCTCCATAACCTTTTCTTTAAATGGAACTATTTTAGCTTCTTCTCTGATGTTCTCATTTCTTTATCTGTCCCATAGCATCCTACTGTCCATCTAAGGCATTTTATCTCTATCACCTGAAGCTTCATTAGCTGTTCTTCTGTCATTACCCAGGTTTCTGTGCCATAGAGTAGTACTGGTCACATCACCGTTTTGTATACCTTACTTTTCAACTTCTTTGTTATTCTTCCAATCATATACTACTCTTGACACTTTGTGCCCATTGAGTGCAGTGTCTCTGATGCTAGCATTGACTTCCTCATTCAGACTTTCCTCCTCCTCAACCACACCTCCTATATACTTGAAGCTGTTAACCTCTTCCACTGATTCCTTTCTATCGCAATTTTATGCTTCTAGTGCTTTCACCAATTTGCTGTCATGACCACTGTCTTGAAATACTCAGTATCATCCCAGTGCATTCACTTTTGCTTTCCAGTCCCCTATCATTTACTGAAGTTCCTTTTCAGAGTCTGCTTGTAGTACATCATCCAAGTACAGCAGCTTCATTAATCTGTCTCCATGACCTGTTTGCTAATGTAGTCCTTCTCCAGTATGAAGAAGGGTGGGCTTGAATTGAGCTTGGATGCTCAGTCTTCCCAATGGGAACCCATCTGTCTGCTTGTACACTATCTGTACTTTTGTCATTGAGTCCCTATACATAGCCTGCACTAATTCTACCAATGTATTTGGAGATTTCAAACCAACATAGAGCTACCCAGATCAGCTTTCTTGAGACCTTGTTATATACTTTGTCCAAGTCTAGAAATGCATAGTTAGATTCTTGCCTCATCTCTAGCTTCTTCTGCAATATCTATTTTACTATTTCTCCTTGTATATCTGCATGATATAACATACTGTATAACTGTTGTGATCTCTGTACTATTTCTTGTTTCAAAATATTGGTGTTTATTATTTTGCCTTTTGGCCATGGTTATGCCCACAAAAGAGTCTTCGGGCCAGCATACCCATTGGATCAGTTGTACTGCATCCTGATCTGAATCCAGACTGCTCATCACTTTTTACTGCGCCTTTTCATGCAGTGTGACAGCAGTTTGATACATCTGTACTACTCACTGTTGTGAATAACCATTTTATTTTTGTACACACTGGCACCAGATTCCTTATTATGGTTTTGTGGAGTGTTCCTCCCTCCCCTCTGTGGAACAGAGATTCCAGAGATAGTATAGGTAGTTAGCAGACATATGGAGAGACATATTTCTTGGAAATTATGTAGTAGAGTAGCAGTCAATTCTTAAAGTCACAGTGTTGGAACAGAAATCAGAGTTAATTTATCGAAGTTTTGAGACCTGCATTTTGTGCCTTCCACTTTTGGTATGGAGCTGCTTTAAACACCTGTCTTTCCATCATAGAGTTCAGTGGCTGAATGGGATCAAACAATGTCTGTGCCACTTCCCTGTCCTCCTGTTACATTCCTTATGTTCCACTCAGTCTCCCTGCTTCTGGATTAGATGTCTTCCTTACTACTTCTTAGTGTGAACTGTGAGGTAATGAACTGCAGTAATTCACTGAAAGGTGACCCAACATGGCCTTTTTGGGGAGAGATTCACATGGCCAACATCAGGTGTCCCCAGTGTCACTAGCTAAGTAGTCTTCCTCTCTTTAAAGATGGTGTCACCCACTCGAGCTCATCTTCCCTGCCCAGTCCTTCTGACATTCATGTCATTAATTGGACACATCTTCCTTGATCATAGTCAAGGTGAAGACAACAGATACCCTTAAATCCAGGTCTCCCCTTCTCCCTCCCTGCTCAGTCACCATAGAAAGCTCAGACTTTGCTTGAAGAGCAGTTTCAGTAGGGATAAAAGTGCAGGGGTGTGGGAGTCCAAGGACAAATGCAAACTCATAAATATCAAGGAGATGCTTGCCCTATTTCCAATAAGGCTGCACATTGAGTAACAGCTTAATTCTGTCTCTCCCAGTCTGAAAACAGAAACTTAGCAGAGAAGGCCAGTGGAGCTAGATTTATGGGTACATTTCAGTAACTGGCTATTAAGTGCACTGCCTGGATGCCAGGAAAAAATGAAATATAAAGAACCTGGAGGAAAGATAGCTACAAAAGATGAGAAAGAAACACAGACTGGGGTGAGCATTGCAGTTGTTCAGCAAGAAGCAGTACAGGTTCCAGAAACAAATTCCAGTAACCTAGAGGAGAGCATAAAGCAGCTGCACACGGACCTGGTTAAAATAAACAAAACACTGTTGGAGTAAGCCAAGACAAACAACAAAAAGCTAGAAAAACGGAACAAGCTTTAAACAGATATGGTGACAAAACTGCAAAACTCAGAGGTTGAAATGAAGAAAAGTCCGGCTGAATATTGGACTAAAAAAATAATAGAATTAAGTTCAGAGCACATAGGGAAAACCTGAGATGTTATGCTGTACCAGAGAAGTTGGAAGGAACAGACTGTGTTAATTTTATGAAAGCACAAGTAAACCACTGGACTGGTGCTTCACAATAGGAATTGTTAACTGAAAGGGCACAACATGTTTATGCTCCAAACCTGGCTATGAGAAAACAACCTAGACCTTTAATAGTAAAGATGCAATCCTACCAGCAGAAGGAGTTGATTTTGACAAAACTGTGGCAGAAGGACAAAGTACAGCAGAGTATTTGTGGAGAATGATTACTCATTGAACACCAGGCAGAAGAGGCGTAAATACTATTATTTTGGGAATGTCGAGAAGAAGGCATGAGACCAAACTGCTGTATCCATCCATCTTCAAAGTGTTTTTCCCAGGATGGACAAAATCATTTTTTGATGAAGTACATTCTGAGGCGGAAGTACAAAAGTTTGTCCAACAAAGGGTGAACTGTGAAACAGAAGGAGGTTCTGCTTCATGTCCTTCTGGTGATAAGGACTACAGAGAGACTGAGCCTGTGAAATCTTTTCCACTGTTTCAATGTAAATTGCCTGAGAGAAGGAAGAAAACATAAGAGTCGACTAGAAGAATTGAAAGTATGTTGGAAATGAAATAGAGACAGGATTTGGGAGATGTAGATGAACAGTATAAAAGCTAGTAACTTGGAAATTGACAAATGTGGGATGCTAAATCAATAATTATATTAGTAAAACATGACAAAATAAGAAAATCTGAAAATATTGAACTTCCTTGAACTTTGTTAAACTTGTAGGGGACTTTAAAGAATATACCCTTCTTCATGTTAATAATGTTCGGAGAATAAACTCAGTAACTTGGAAACTGACAAATGTGGTATTAAATAGCAATAATTATACTTGTGAAACATGGCAGAATAAGAGGATTTGGAAATTATTGGATTTTTCTGGACTTTGTTAAACTTGTAGGGGACTCTAAAGCATGTGCCCTACTTCATGTCATTAACCTTTGAAGAATTACTTCGGACAGGTGAAGAAGATGAAGAAAGATAACTTTAAGTAAACAAATTTCTTTTTTTTCCCTTAATGGTACTATTTAAATCTGCATGACTTTATTTTCAAGCTACTAAGTAAAGTTTTCTCAGCTTTTTTAAACATAATAGGGATACAAATATAAACAGTTGATCTTTCTTCTCTCTTTTTCCTTGGTCAGTTTTAAGAAATGTAGGTACTGCAGTCTAAAAAAATGGAGAGAAGAAAGGTCTGGTTAAGAGAGCATGTCAAAATAATATTTAGTGTGCTTTTTCTTTTGTTTGCATAAGGAAATGACTGAGTTACGGCCCTTGGATTTATCCAGTAACAAATTTAATACAAAGCATCTAAATGAAAAATAATAATGAATATTATAAGGCTTTTTTCTGGTAAACAAGGTATCCTTAGCAGCTTTGTGTCTGGTTATGTGTCACCAGATGACTATCTGATAAAGAGAAATTACATGGAGAAAGTGTTTACTGAAAAAATACAGGTGTTTTCTCAGCTGGGAGAGCTATAAAGATAAGACAAAACCAGACACCACTTACTAAAAGCACAGGCTGTACCATGCATCTTAACATGAATAACCTTTCTTTCTAGTTATCTTGAGCCTGTGAATGCTGCTATCAGTTTAGAACTTTTGTTTTTACTAGGAAGGTGAAACTTCAGTGTTTGAAAATGTACATAGTTTTGTGTTAATAGATTTTAGGGGGTATTGGGGGTTTGTTGTTTTGTTTGAGAATTTTTAATAAAACAAAAAGTGTTGTAAGATGTGACACAGGCTCAAATGGATACAACAAGAAACAACTGTATAAAGACCAACCTGCCAAACAGTAAATGCATGTAACATAAAAGTTGGAACTAGACACATAACAAAAAAGCAATTCTACATAAAATGTGGTAGTAATAACTATATAAGAAAATGATTCTTTCTGTGATGTCTTTAAATGTGAATGGTCTCACAGATAAATACAAAAAAGAAAGAGTAGTGAGCTATATTAAAATGTAGAGTGCAAATAGCTATGCTGCAGGAGATGCACCTGGAAAGAAGTAAACATGTAAATTTGATGAGGAAAGGTTTTCAGGATGTATATTTAGTGGAATACCTGGCGCAAAGTAAAAGAGGAGTACTTATGTTAATTGTAGTTGAAGCTCCAGTAGTGATAGAAGAGGAAAACAGACAATAATGGAAGAGACATAGTACTAAGGGGCTACTGGCAAGGGAGGAGGATGACACTGGCATGTATTTATATACCAGCTGAAATACTATAATGGAGATTATGAAATTTCTGGGATAAATAATCAGTTTTCAGCAAGGAATATAACTTATAGGTGGAGATTATAATTGGTTTGCAACAGTGAAGATGTGCGTGGGGGGGCCTAGAAGGGAAAATATAACAAAGGAGGGCAGAAGTTTGAAGACATTTATGAAAATATGTGGCATGGAAGATGTGAATTCAGTACTAGGAGTTCAGAGTGAATTTACATATTATTCTCCAAGATAAAAACTGGGCTAGGCTAAACAGAATTTAAATTTCACAGAAATGTGCATTTAATTGAAGGTTTTGAAAAGAGCCCAACAACTATTTCAGATCATGTGCCAATAATAACTAAAATAAAAATGCAAAGTAATAAAACAAAACTGAGACACTGGTGCTTTTCAAACTATCTGTTGAAAAGAGAGGAATTTAAGGATGGGTTTTGGAAATTATTCAGGAGCTATTAGAGAAGATAGAAACTTCTTCTGAAAGTATAACTAGGGAGTCGGATAAAATTAAAGTGGCATTCAAAACTTGGATAGAAATAAAGGAAAGGGATACATGGTTAAAAAGTAACAAGAATTATTTAGATGGACTAATAGATGTTAAAGTATTGCAATATTAGGGGGAATCCCACAGAACAAGAGGAGGAGCAATTGCAGAATGCTAAGCAGAAAATAAGGGATTACCTCAATAATTTGCACGAGTTTAGAAAGATTGCTATTAAGCAACTGTTTTTTGATAATAACTCTAGAGCACAAAAACTTTTAGCATGACTCGGGCAACAGAAAGTAGAAAGGGCTGTCACCAAGCTTAGGGTATTTATAACAAGGAAGATAACAGATACTGTAAAAGTTTTAGAAATATTTTAGAAATTTTATGAAAGTTTGTATAACGCAGAGAAATGTGGAAATCAAGAGAAGGTACAAATGGAAATGTTTATGGAAGAATTAAATATGCCAAGGTTAGAAGTAGATGAGGCTCAATTGCTAACAGTTAGGATAAGAGGAAATGAGATAAAAATAGTTAGGTATAACCAATCTATAGGAAAGTCCCCAGGAGTAGATGGTATTCCAGTGGAAGTTTGGAAGCTAGGAGGGAAAAATGATAAAGATCTGGTAGGTACAGTTTTAAGAGGAGGAAAAGTGCCAACATTCTGGAAGAAAGCAGTGGTAGCCGTAATACCTAAAGAGGGTAAAGATACATCGGACCCAGATACATACAGGGCCATTCAATGTTAAACCATGATTATAAAGCGTCTACGTCTATAATGGTTGAACGAATGGCAAAAGTAATGACAAAACCTATAGTTATGGATCAGTGTGGCTTTGTGGAGGGGAGGTGACATGTGACACGATCAACAGAACATTGATGATCCAGAGGGAAGCCGAATGTATGAAAATGCCATTGTTGGTGAGCCTTGATGCAGGTAAATCATTTGCCAGAGTAAGATATTTATGGAGACATGATAAAGTGACGTATTTAGGATTATGGATTAGAAATTACTCTGTTGTGGCAGCTAAGGATATGTAGGACGAGACTAAACAAAAGATAATAAAAAACTGAGAAACCAAGAGTTTTGTTATATGGATAGTAAGATACAAGCAGTTAAAATGTTTTAGTCCCTTTAGTCTTTTATACACAGGTCAGGCATATTTTTATCAACAAGAGGAGAAATTGTGGATAGCAATTAAAAAAGAGCTGAAAGATTTTATCTGGGAGGGAAGATAGCAAGGGTCAAGTGGGATAAGATGATTATTCCCTCAGAACAAGGCAGACTAGGATTACCCAATTTGAAGGGGTATTTTAGAGCAATACAGTTAAGGCTCTTAAACACAGCACAAGCAGAAAACTATAAGTGGAAAGGGATGATGATGATACGGGGGGGAGGCTCAAGAAACAAGGAGAGACTGGGATTTTGGATGCAGACTCTTAAGAAGAATGACTATAATCATACAGAATATTATATTCATAAAGTAGCAGGGAGTATTTTAAGAACTAAGCCAGCATGGTAATTGAGAAAAGAGATTCTGCTGATAGGGATGACTGCAGTTATGGATACAGACAATAGATAAGTGGGGGATGGAATTTATTGGTGAAAACTGGCAAAGAAGTCAAAGTATTGGGAGCAAATAACTAGAAGGGAAAAGATAATAGAATGGGAAGACACCAAGAATTTATTTGGACTGCAGGTTTGAGATTGCCTTACCTGTCAAGGATTAATATCTGAATATAGGCATAGGCAAAGAAATGGGGGGGTCCTTAATGAAAGACAAGTAGTGATAGAGTTTTTAATAGAATGTAGAGCAGAAGTTGCCATTAAAAAGGAATAATTAATACAGCATATAAAATATTGTTTAACTATAAGAATCAATCAGAGGATTTTAGAAAGGATTGGGAAGAAAAATTGGATAAGCAATTCCCAAAGATACAATGGGGGGGATATATGTATATCTCCCAAATATGCAACAGAGTCTAGAAGATTTAGAATCTTTGCTTGGAAGTGTTTACATGGGTATTTTTATACCTCATGTAGTCTCTAAAGAATTTTTCCTCAGGTGGATAGCAAATGTTGCAGGTGTGACGGGGAAGAAAAAAGTAACTGGGAACATAATTTTGGGAGTGTAATGAGTTGGCAGGCTTTAAAGACTTCCTGCAGACTGCTCTGTCAGTGATGCTTGGTGAGCAGATTGGGTTGACTGGGGAGGTGATTTTTTTGAGCTGTGATACAGAATTGGAATTGCCTAGACATTGTAAAGCCTTGTTGAGTCTAATTATGGTGGCTGCCAAAAAAGCAATTACTAGAAATGGAAATCAAAGTCTAAGCCAAGTTTACTAGAAGTAGTGAATATAGTAACAGAGATAAAACAACTGGAACTGGGATCTTTAGAAAAAGGAAGGAGCAAATTACATAGGAAAAAATAGGAATTGTGGGAACAATATATGCACAGCAAGAATGAGGTTTAAAAGAAGGCATGGTTTGAATGAGCTGTATAATGCTTAATGGATTATAACTGGTTGATTATAAGTGATGTATAATGTTTGCAACTACAGTTGTCTCAATGGTGTCTGTGATGCATGTTTGCAATTAAAGTTGTCAATGTATTTTGTTCTTCATTTATATAAATGTAAGATTGCCTATGTCATATGTGATAATTTAATAAAGATGTTTTTTGTAAAAAAAAAAGCCAAAAAAAAAAAATATGCTTGCCCTGATCAAGGTACTCAGCTCTCTGAACCATCCTTGGTCATGTGGTATGTGGTACATCAGAAAGCAAGGGGGAACCAAGTCATACACCCCTTTGCAGACTAACCATGTTAGCTTGGGTTATAACTTCATAGCACAGTCTCACTCTACAGGCAATCTACATTCTGTCCGAACAAAATTGCATGTCTAACAAACTAAGCAGGCACAGGTCAGACCCTCACCAATAGAAGCTAGATCAGGGCATCTTCCATGATTTGATCCATCTGTGGGGAGTTCCTCAAGTAGACCTATTTGTTCGTCCCTCTGAATAATCAACTGGCAAGATTCTGTTCCAGGACTTCATGCAAAAAGGCCTGGAAAAGAGATGCATTTTCTTTTCCTTGGACAGAAATGTTCCTGTATGCCTTTTCATCCTTTCCACTAACATCCAGTCTTCTTCTGAAGATTCAGAAGGAATCTCCCAAGATCATTGTGGTGACTCCCTTCTGGCCAAGGCAGCCGTAGTTCTCCCCTCTTTTGGGCATAGCTAGGGGCATTTACTACAAGCTTCCTCCCAGACTAGATCTACTAACACAAGAACAAGGGTGTTTGATACACCCTGACATCAATCAGCTTCAGTTGACTGCATAGATGATGGGTCTTAATTACTTTTAGGCACCTGTTTACTAAGGTTGTGCAGTGGGTACTAATGAAGGCAAGAAAGCCTGCTACTAGAAAATCATATGGTAGTAAATGGAAAAGGATTTTTAGTTGGTGTCAAGAACATAACCAGCACCCATTCAGGGCTAGTTGTTCTCTGGTTTTATAATGTTTGTGAGAGTTACTATCCTATGGTCTTTATTATTCCTCTGTCCAGGTTCATTTATTAGTCATTTCAGCATGTCTATCCATGTATCCTCCTCTTTCAGTAAAGTCTCGTGTCAAAATGTTTTTGAATGGGGGTTTTGCACAGGCAAACAAGAAAACCAGTGGCACCTCCTTAGGCTCATAACTTTGTGTTAGAGAAGTTAACATTTGCTCCATTGACTTAGCTAATCTGGGTGGCTTAATATTCTTAGCATGAAAAAACACTTTACTGATTGCTCTGACCTCTGCAAGAAGAGATCTGAGTTGCAAGCTCTTATGGTGAGTCAGTTCTGTATCATTTTCTACAGGGTCATAGTTTCTTTGAGAATTAATCCCTCTTTTATGCCTAAAGTGGTATTTATGCCAAACTATCCATCTCCCTCTCCCCATTTTCTTTCCTGGACTCAAAACTGAGGGAGAAAGGATATTGCATACCTCAGATGTACACAGACAACTCTGGTACTATCTTGACAGAATTAAATCTTTCAGATCTTCAGCTCAGTTGTTCATTTCTTGTGAAGATAAGAAGAGGAGACAACCTGTGTCAAAACAGACCATTTCCAAATGGTTGACTAAGGTTCTTACCTTTTGCCATACTCAGCATAACAGAATTATTCCAGGCAGGGTCAAGGCCCACTCTACCAGGGTCTTGGCCTCATCTATGGCTTTTTGGAAAGGGCAGGATTTTAGAAATATTCTGGAAGCTGCTACTTGGTCCACTCTCCATAATTTTACAAAGCACTATAAGCTTGATTCCTTGTCTAGGTCCAGATCAGGCTTTGCTAGGGCAATTCTCCATGGGCTCCTGAGCTGTTCTTCTTTCACCTCCCAAATGTAGTATGTTAGGATACTCTACCCATCTAGCTAAGGCTACTGCAGCAGTGATACATATGATGAACGTAGTACAGCTGTGTAAGTAAACTTGCCATAACAGTAGATGTTTGAGTGATCATTGCTGCAGTAGCTGCTGTCTTCCTCCACCCCCCTGTTTTTTTGGTGTGTTTTTTATGCCAGGGTGAGCATTTATTTTGTGTTGTTCCCAGCTTTGTCCTTTCAGGGCTGAGCCTCCCTCTCTTTGTTGGCAGGAAAGCTCTGAAGGGCTTCACACCCAAACTTGTCTTTTATTCAGCACATCTCGAGCTGCCTTTCAGGGCATGTGGCAGGTGCATTGAAGCTTTGGAAGCTGGCTCAACAGTTGTCATTTGAACATTTACTTACACAACTGTACATTTTCCATCCTTAAGGGTAGTGAACACTTTCCTTAAGGAAGAACAAAACATAAAAAGTGAGAATAATTGTACAAGAATAATTACTCTTGATAATGGCATATGAATTATTGACACAGATCATTGTCAAAACGTTTTATATGAGATCTGTGTCATAGATCACTTTAGATTCTTATTAAACATAAGGAAATAGGATTCAAGCTGGTAGTGCTTGTTTAAACCAATGTTTATTTAGTTATAAAATAGAGATGGACAATTTCACGTTGTCAGAGCTTCATCAGACCTCTGTTAATTATAGCAGTAATGAGCATAGTTGTTAAGGTCTTTACCTCATAGATACCAGGTACAGGGTTTGATTCTGAACCCTGATTATTGGCTAGGCTTGTAATAGTCTGAAGACAGATAGCCTAGTATTTACCTGTGAACTTAATATTGAAATGTGACAGTTGAATTGTTTCAGTCACTGTAAAGAGACCAGATATGGAGATATTTATCAGGAGTCTGAAGCAGATTGAGGTTTTATTCAGTGGCAGTCAGAGCTTGTAGATGAAGGTGCATTGTGGTGTGAGGTTGGATCACATGACATACTTTTGTATTGTTAGGGACTACTTGTGCCTGTGCTCCTGGTGTTATATTGAATATTTATTTAGCTTCTGATTTGTAACTCAATTGTATGGCTTCTTATTGCAAAACAAGACTTGCTTTGTTTTTGACTCGGTTATTAAAATGCTCATTGAGGTTTAACTCTTTGTTGATTGATGCAAATGTAATAGCATTGCTTAGATACTGCTCATACATTAAGCACATTAGTTCAAAAGACACTATGCAACAAAATGGAACCAAACATTTTGAGCAGTATTAACATGTTAATTTTTCATAAAACAGAGACTCCTTTATTGCAACAGTAAGATGTATAATACAGCATCAAATCTTACTTATGGGAAGTTGTTGTAATAGTTTTTGTTTTACAATTTGTTAAGCAAGTAAGCTCTCTGGATGAAAGTGACCTGGGAGCAGTAATTGGTTAAGTGACTTGCTCAGACTCATCAAGTAGGCAAATGAAGGTGGCAGGAACCAAACCATGTACTTGTTAATAGCTTGGAGACCTACCCTGTGCTACCCTGTGCGCTAACTCCCAAGCAAATAATATAGAGGCTTATGATTGGGTCTGTAATCATAATGAGCTTATTATGTATTGAAGACATGGATGCCAAGAAATTCACCTCAATCTTGGCATCTGCGTTGTGAATACATTAGAGGGGGCTGTGATCAGACAGTCGGAGAGAAAACAGGATCAAGAAAGTGAATCAGCTTTAAAAGCTGTTAGACACTTATAGTCAAACAGAGACACACAAACATGCATATGCATAGGGGTACACACACACACACACACACACACACACACACACACACACACACACACACACACACACACACACACACACACACACACACACTAAAGATCTTAATTCATTAGAGAGTCACTTAGCTTCTGAATGTGCTCTATATTTTATAGATTTTAAAGTTGTAAAACACTTTGCCTCCTATACTTTTTTTCTGTACTTAGTTGTACGTGGTTATAAAGAGTTATGATCAAGTCTCTCTGACCAAAGCTACTTAGGCGTTCTTGATATGGATGTCAATATTCACCTCATGAGTTTCACTTCATGACAGTGAATTTCCTGATTTCCATGAGTCAAGCACATAATAAGTTGGTTATGATGGGAGACCCAGATGTCTCTACAGTATTAATGAGTTATGTGCTTATTGTTCAGCTGTTACCTATGGTTACTGTCTAAGTTTGTAAGCCCAAGCTAAACCAGCAAATGGTCCATGGGGTTCAGTATTCTACTGTGGTTAAAAAGATAAGTAAGTGTTTTTTTTACTCTAACTGCAGTAAAAAAACATTCTTAAAGGGTACTTGTTTCTAGAAAAGGCACATATTTTCTAGCAACATAATGGAAATCTCTCTTATTTACTGAAACATATTCAAAGAGACATCAAACTACTTTGGGCAGCCTAACTCCATGGTAGTCTATATCTTCTTTCAAGGACACCCGTAATAGCAGTGAGGAAGAAATGCTGATCTCTTAAGAGGCATACTAAATAATAATTTATCAATCAACGGCATGCTCAAACTTGTAACACAAAAGCTTTCTGAACAGAACTAAAAATGAAAGGAAAAACAATTCTATTCTATCTTCAGTTTCAGCTTCATCTGCTTAACCTCTCCAACATCTGAATCTCCTGAATATGATTGACTTCTTCGAATCAGTCCCCAGAGCTGTGGACGAGGGTAAGGCGGTCCACACAGCCTATCTGGACCTCACCAAGGCCTTCGACACCATCCCCCACTCTGGAGTTGTAGATAAACTTACAAAGCTGGGCATAAATCCCTACCTCACTTGATGGGTTGCCAACTGGCTTACTGACAGAACCCAGACTGTAAAAGTAGCCGACTCAAAATCCAGCTCCAGACAAGTGACAAGTGGAGTACCTCAGGGTTCAGTCCTGGGACCACTCTTGTTTGGCATCTACTTCTCTGAAGTACAGGCCAACACTAAGGGACTCTGGCTAACAAAGTTTGCAGATGACTGCAAACTGGGAGCCATTATTGAATCCCCAAATGATGTGCATATTCTGCAAAAGGGCCTTACAGAAACAGATGCCTGGTGCCAGAGCCATGGGCTCAAGCTTAATGCCAAGAAATGTATAGTTATCCCCTTTGGAAAAAAACATGTACACATGAACTACCACATAGGTTGCAGGACACTAAACATCGAAAGTGTGATGAGAGACTTAAGGACACAAGCGGACAGTGGTTTCACGTTCGATAACCACATCGCCACAACAGTCAGGAAATCCTTCTACATAGCACACGTCATCACTAAGGGCTTTTCATCCAGAAAAAAGGAGGTCATTGTCCTACTGTACTCATCCCTCATTAGACCCATTGTAGAGCATAATGCCCCATTTGGTATATACCTCACAAGATATCTGCAACAGCTGGAAAGGCCACAGAAATACCTCACTAAAAGAATCACAGGCCTAAAGCAGATGCCATATGCTGACCGTCTAAAAAAAACTCCAGCTATACTCTGTTGCATATCGTCTACTCAGAGGCGATCTCTGCTTAACATACAAGGCCATGTCAAACCCTGAACTGTTGGACATGCTCCACTTAAAGAAATCCCAATCCCTCAGAGCCATACGCTCCAGGGATCTAAACCTTATCATCACAATGAACAAAACATGCTGGAGGGATAGGTTCCTGACCCAGAGACTCCCCATTCTCTGGAATAGACTGCCCATACATGTCAAGCAGAGTGCCTCATTGGCCCTCTTCAAAAGGAACCTTGATGACTGGATGGGAGATAAGAAATTCACCCCAGGGATCATGTCATTCGCCCTGCTAGACAGGGGCCCAGAGAAGTAAATATTGTGGGAAAACATTTCCAGGTAATTGTTATGGCTAGGCTTGCATAGGCCTTAGGGCCGATAGCCTAGGACCAACCTATGAACCATAGAAAACTAATGATTGCTATTATTGTTTTATTATTATACATGTTGTTCCTGTCATGAAGCTGAAAGAAACAGTCTGAAATTACATCAACAGAACAGACTTCAATGAGGAGTCTGAAGATGAAGTTAGATGATAACAGAGTGGTACCTGAAAAATATTTTGTCATTAATGATTTAAAAAGTAATTCATATCCATTTAAAACAAATTATAAACTATTCATTGACACAAATATGTAAATGTGAAAGAAATCCATTCTTTAGACAAAAAATTTGCCAACTTAATAAATATGATTTGAAAAGCACACAGATCTAAAACAATCCAGTCTGCAACTCAGAAGAACTATCTACCCAAGTTTCTCAAAATCAGCAACCTAACAATTGAAAAAGCCAACAAGCGTTATAACATTACATCAACACTCATTTTTTATTAAACACGTTTCAAGTCATTCTCATCCTTTCCTCCAAACATATATCCCAGCACGTTAGCCAAAACCAATATTTAAACTCAAAAATAAAAAGTACACAAATTTGACCCATCTAGTGGACATCTTTATGAGCATGTTAGACGCAATCCTCCATCAGCCATCATCTTCTAAGCCCAAAAATCTATCCTGTATCTAATCACCTCTGTTCTAGGGCCTAAATGTGGAAGTTGTCTCTTCATGAAACCCACCGCCCAAGAGCTTTCCTAATCCCTTCATCACATTACAAAAGTAACATTAAACAAACATCAACTCAGTAAATGAATAGAGATCTTTAGTTAACAAAAAAAAATGTCTACCACATTATCTCATTGAATGATAGACCTCAAATAACAGAAAAAGCTGAAAAAGGCACAAGCTAAGTGATACTAAATTACTAAACAGAAAAATAATAGCAAAAAATATAAAACTGAAATTGTAGCCATACAAAAAGCAGAAGTAGAAAACAACTCCTTACCAAAGGCAATAAAAAATCAACCTTTCTTCCAAAATAAAATAAAAAAGTTCCTTAAAAATCTAGTATCTTAGGTGTAGTATCACAGTGCTTGGTGAAAACGGTTGCCTGTCCAGCTTACTCTGTAATACTAATGGATAAAACCACTTAATTCTAAAGTAAAAGTAGTACACTTGATGTTTTTTTCTTCTGGGTGTGTGCAGATATAGTGTCAGCTATTGGCAGGCAGTGAAAAAGATGGAATTTGCAGCAGAACTTGAGGTCGGAGATGAAGTAAAAGTCAGAGCAGGGCAGTCATGCCACTTCACAAACACCCATTACAGATAAAAAAGAATGATGTGCTTAACGCTTTGTAGGTGACAAAAATGTTTTGGCGATAAGAAATAAAATGTGGAATTTAATAGTGTGTTTACTGCATATTTGGAATGCTTGAAATTGATTGGACTGGAATATGCAGGGTACTTGCAGGATCAGCAGACAGTTGTAGGACCTGCTGAACACCAAATATTTGAGATTCAGGAAAGGGCAGAAGAGATGGCAGCAAATTGAGCAGGTAAAATAACAGTTGATTGAAATGGATGACTAGACTCTTCCCCTCCCGGGCGGTCCTTATCGGCACAGAAATTTCGCGAGATCTTCCTCGGGCCGATGGTTATTGATCCATTAGGAGGCGGTCCCGAGCCTTGAGGGCCCGATGGAGAAATCGGTTGAACCCGGTCGGTATCCTCTAGATGTCAAAGATGTCTGATTCGGACATTGACGGGGTGCTCAACCGACTCTTCCAGTCGGTGTTCAAAAGCTAGTTTAGAGCTCCAGCCCATTAGAAGCTTCGGGCTGATGGTCCCTCCTGTGGTTCCTCTCAGCAACCCGGCTCGGCTGGGCGGTGCTGAGTGGGCTTGTGGAGGGTGTTGAGGTGGGGCCCGACCCTTGCTCCAACTCAGGCTCTTGGGTGGGAGTTCAGTACATGGACTTCTTCCTTTGGCCCTGGGGAGGCTTAAGGGATTGATGCTTTCGGTCCCAAGTCTCCCTCTTGAATGCGTCGTGAAGTGCACGTCACTGCTAGGTAACCCGCGGAGGTGGGACCCTCCCAGGATTCTGGGTGATCCCGCCTTCCAGGGCTATGAGGTGCATTAGCCAAATCTTCATGGCTACACTCCACGGTTTCCCAGCTCATGCTTCCCTGCATGCGAACTGGGTGGATTGGCAGTCCCCTGTCCTTAGACAGTGGAGCCCGGGCCTCAGATTACCCCCGCTGGGTTTCTCCCCTCCTGGAGGAGGTCCTTCTAGGCATCTTGGAAGGAGCAACCCCCAGGAAAAGATCTACAAGAGGAAGCACGTTGACTCTGATGAGTCTCTAGCATCCGACACTGGTCTCGATGATACAGAGATTCCCCTAAGTGCGTCCTCGGATGATGTCTCCTTTGCGAACATCCTTGAAGCCCCCTAAAACAAGCAAGGCGGCTGGCAGGTCAAACCTCCCTCTGCTGATGAGTCGGTGTTCCTGAAGGCCGCCGGGGCTCAGCCCCTCCACTCCCTGGGTGTCTCGCCTTCCGATGAGCTCTTGGATTTACAGTCAGCCGAGGGCGGTGGGAACCACCAGACTCTATGGAACCGGTGCCTGCCCGTCCGAATAAGTTCCTTTCAGCCCCTGAAAAGAGTTTCTAACTAAAGGTGTGGCTGTAGATGCTTTGGTGGTGGCATCTGCTACCCAGCAAGATGTAGCAGAGGCCAGGCATCTGTCCATCCTCTAATAAGTCTGGGCATGGATCGATGCGGAAGTGCACCCACTCAGTTCCGTGACTTTACACTGAGGTCCTTGAACTACCACGCGCTACCAGACACTGAGAGGGATCTGATTAAGGGCTGGCTCGTGCCACTCTTGGAGGTAACCTGCTGCAAGGGAGCTGTTGAGCCGGTTGGCTCTCAGCTGGCTGTCTCGTCCATTCGAACTCGTCCATGAGGCTCATTTCTTATGCGGCGAAGGGGGCGGAGTGGGCGGCAGTACAGGCATTGCTCTCACGGAACAAGCCTGGCTCTGCCTGTGTCATTTCAGCGGAGGCCCTTTAGAGTGCTTCCTTTGCGGCCTTGTAGATGGGTCCTCCCTGTTTTGGACCCAAGGTAAAGGACCTAACCCGCTGTGAACAGGAGGTAAGACTCTGACTGCCGTAGAGCTCGATTTTCCACTCGCTTTCAGCCTTATCTGAAGGCTAAAGAGGAGGAAAATAATAAGTTCCGTGAATCTCCGGACCGCCACCCAGTCAGCGGGATATCTCAGCCTCAAGTTTCAAAGCTGCTGCAAAAGGAGTCATCCAACCGGTCCCCGCAGACCAGATCAGATTAGGGACTTACTCAAGATTCTTTTTAGTGCCAAAAAAGACCGGGGACTTGAGGCCCATTTTGGACCTAAGCAACCTAAACTGAATTTACCCACGGTTGGCTTTGTTTGGCCACTCGGGCTTCGCCCTCGTGACCAAACCACACCAACTGTGGGTAAATCCAGCATTACCCACACCCAGGCGTGGGTTATTGCTATATTAATGTCCAGATGGGAGTAAGATATTAATGTCCAGATGGGAGTAAACAGAGTATGGGCTCAGTGGAGAAAAGACCATTAATGTCCAGATGGGAGTAAACAGAGTATGGGCTCAGTGGAGAAAAGACCATTGTTTATGTGTGCAGTTCCTGGAACAAGATATGGATTTTACAACAGGGTGCTTTAATAATGCATTCAGCTTTTCAAGAGTGCTCATCTGTTATACTACATACTCAGCATAAGTAACTGGCAAACAGAAAGAAGCAGTGTCAACAGTGATATCTTTCAGGAACTGTCTGTTAAATAAACTTTGAAATAACTTTTATTCAGATTGTTTGGGTAGTTGATAGTGACGTATGAATTAAATAAAAATGTTATTGTTAGGTTGGAATTGGACTATGGTGAAGTTTAACCACATAACTAAACAATTCTGCTGGCTACTGAAACTAATAAAGTAATAGAGAATATGGTCAAGTATCATGTTCAAGTAATACAGAATATGTAGCAGTAGCAATGATATGGAAGGGTTACTATCAGATGTGAGCTGCAATCCAGTTAATTTTTAACGACATAACTGAGCAATCCTTGTAACTGTATGACTGAACAATTGTACATAATGAAACAGTTTAACTGTCACAGAATAGGATGAAGTATCAACCATATGAACATACTAATATTGTATTTGATGAAGAAATTATCACATGAAAGTATGAATATTAGGTTTGAATTGGACTATGGTGAAGACTGTATAACGGAACAATTAGAACATTTATCGGAATGCAGTATCAGTTGCATGAAAGTGTTAAATCATCTTTAAATTACATGGCGAAGTAATAACTACAAGAAATCCTTGTAGTGATATGATTGAACAATTATGATATTTACTGCAATTGTTTAAATATCATAGAATATGGTGAAGTCAACCTTATGGAAATGTTACTTCATCATATTCCATTTCAAACATGATATACAATATGATTAAGCAAATTTTGTAACCATATGATTTGATAATTGTGGCACTTGTTGAAATTATCTAAATATCTTACAGTATAATGAAAAAATATCTGTTAGCACTAGGTTTGGAATAGGAAATGGTGAAAGTATTAACCGCATGATAGAGCAATTTGTTCGACTGAATAAAACATATGCACTACGTTTTATTACCAATACTTACAAAATCATCTACTTTTCCCACTTTCTATTAGTTGATTAGCATGTGCAGGTACTGGGTCTTGGGGTGGTAATTATTAAGTGCAAATATGAAGTATTCACTCTATAGTAGTGCCAATATTAGTTTGACTCTAATGGGTGTAACATTCATCATATGATGGAGTTAGTTTGTGGACTGAAAAACAGAACTGAATATGGTGAAGTATAAATCATATGAGATTTTGGTAAAACTATGAGGAAAACTAGAAGAAAAATAAGGATTATTTGATATAAATGTAAACTGTATTATTTTTGCATGAAAATTATCTATGCTAGAAAAATACTAGCCTGGAATTCTAGAGAGCAGGGTGGGGAAAAAAAAGACATAAGAACTGTAAGATAGAAACGGAGTTAAAACCTGAGGCAGTATATGGTGCAGGACTGAGCTCTGCTCATAAAGTAAATGTATATTAAACCTTCTGAATGATATAGAGCGAGGCCTCTTATTGGCTGTGCTTTATCCCAGGATGCACCACCACTAATCCCAGATCACAGAGCTTGGACGTGGTCTCAACATTGGCTGGGCTAAGTACTATATTAATAGTATCTTTTCCTGTTTTTCAACCCAAAAGTTGTTTTAATGGCTATTATTTGTGTATGAGTGTGTTTCTTTACTTTTCCTGTCAGGTTGTGTGTGGGCAAGTACCCATTTGAGTTAGAGGGTCTTGACCTCCTTGCTTTCTTTCTTTTTCTTACTGTAAAAAAAAAAAAAAGTCTTTCAGTATTTATATATTTTTGGCATATTTTTTACTGTTGTTTCTGTTTTTACAACTATGTCTAAGGAACATAAACCAACAGGTTTAGGTGTGGGTTTAAACATCTCCAAGAATCCTGCAGTTCCTCTCGAGTCCTCCAGGAGAGGAAAAACAAATTAATCCTTAGAGGATTAATCAAGCTTCTTTGAGGAGGCTTTATCTTCCTCTCCTTCTTCTAAGAACCAGTCAGTCGGAGCCGACGGCTAAGAAAGGCAAGGATGCCTCTCTGGCGCATCGAGGCGGGTCATCCTCATCGGCTCCACTGATATTGGAGCCGATAGAAGTCTTTATCGGAGCCGAGAGAAATTTCGTGAAGGCTTCTCGAGCCGATAATAGTGGAATCCCCCAGGCCCTTCGGAGCCGATGGAGAAATCGTATCCTTGAGATCTTCCAGGATGTCTGATTCGACAGCTCTTCCAGTTTCCGTGTTCCAAAAGATGGTTTCGCTCCAGCCCATTTGGCTTCGGAGCCGATGGTCCACTCAGTTCTTCCTCCTCCAACAGCTTGCACCGTTGGAGGGTGTTGGTGGAACCAGTGGAGGTGTTAGGGTCAGACACTCGCTCCTGGGTCGGAGTTCAGTGCACGACTTCTTCCTTCGCCCTAGGGGAGAGGCTTGGGATTGATGCGTCCCAAGTCTTCCTCGAGTACCGCCTACTGTCGCGGAGGGGACCTTCCCAGGATTCTGGTGGTCCCGCCTTCAGGGCTATAAGGAGTGCTCTAGCCAATCTTCTCCACAGTTTCCCGCTCCTTCCCTACTCTTGGAGACTGGGTCGGCAGTTCCCCTGTCAGCAGACAGCAGAGCCCCTGGGCCTCTACCCCCACTGGGGTCCCTCCTGGAGGTCCTTCTGAAGCCTCTTCGATGAACCTCCCAGGAAGAAACTGACGCGACATCTGAATGATGCAGAGGGGTCCCCAAGTCGTCCTCGGATGATGTCTCCTTTGCAGACATCCTTGAAAAAACAACGAGGTGGCTGGCAGTCCAAACCTCCTCTGCTGATGAGTCGGGCCTTGGCTCAGCCCTCCATTTGATCTGTCGGGAACACCTGGACTCCAAACAAATTTCTTTCAGCACCCCAGATAGAGAGTTCCTCAAATGTGTGGCTGTGGATGCTATGGTGGTGGCATCTGCTACACAGCAGCCGTCCATCCTCCTAATAAGGAGTCTAGGAGCATGGATCGGCAAGTTCAGCCTTTGAGGTCTCTGAACTACCTAACGACTTTTACGAGATTCCAGAGGGATCTGATTAAGGAGCTATCCGATACCCTCTTAGGTAACCTGCCTGAGGAGCTGGCCCAGACGGTTGGATCTCAGCTGGCTACGATGTCATCCATCTCAAACTCGTCTGAGGCTCATCTCGTAGAGCCAGGTACAGGCATTGCGCCACGGAGGCAAGCCCCTGTGTCATTTCAAGTCTTCATTCGCTGAGTGAGACACACTTACCCGCTCACAGGAGGGTAAGACTCTGACTGCGGCATGACTTATTCCAAGGAGGGTCCCAAGCCAAGCACCTAAAGGCCTGGGAAAGCAGGATCGATGGGTGCTTTCATTATCGCTGAGGTTACACCATCCCATTCTGTTGTCCCCTCAGTCCAAAAGAATCCCGGACCGCCACCCAGTCAACGGATACCGCAGCCAGAAATTTCAAAACTGCTGCAAAAGGAGCCATCCAACCGTCCCAGACCAGATCGGATTAGGGACTTACTCAAGATTCTTTTTAGTGCCAAAAGACCGGGACTTTGAGGCCCATTTTGGACCTAAACCTAAACCGCTCAGTCAAGAAGTCCAAGTTCTGAACGGTCACTTTACAAACCATTCTCCCGTTGTTGGAGAAAGGTGTTTGTGCTCCATAGATCTCAAGGACCATATCAAAATACATCAAACGTCCAGGAGACACTTTGCGCTTCAGCCTAGGAAGCAGTCATTTTCCACCTAGTAGTGACTCACTTGAGGAGTCTAGGATTCCAGGTGTTTCCCTAGACAACTGGCTCTGCCACCTCAAAGCATCTACTTCTACAGAGCCTGCAGGCCACAACATCACTGGGCAATTCCCTAGGAATCACCTTCAATTGGCCAAAGTCTGTGTTACAAGGATAAAATCATAGGGCAGAGATAGATTCAAACCAGATGCGGGTCTATCTACCTGCAGACAGAATTCAGATCATACAAAGTCAGGTTCGAGCCCTACTCCCAAGTCCAAAGCCCCAGCCAGAATGGTCTTGCAACTATTGGGATCGATGTCTGCCACAGTTCTGCTAGTTCCCTTACACAGACATGAGATCCTCCAGTGGCTTCTCTCAACTCAATGGTCCTTTCAGGAACTCCTCTCAATCATCTAATATGGATCACAGAATCTTGCAGACCTTGACCTTCGCTGGTGGCTAGTGTCTTCCAATTTGGATCAGGGACGACCCTTTGCTCTTCCTCCTCCGGCAGCCACGTTGACCACGGACGCCTCCCAGACGGGTGGGGGCATTCCTGGGCAGGTCAGTCCAGGGCAAATGGCATCCGGAAGAGACCTCTCCACATCAACATCCTAGAGATGAGAGCAGTACTGTCCCTTCAAGCCCTTCACTGTTACCTCCCTCAGGCGTAATTGCTGTTCACACGGACAACATGTCAGTTGTCTGGTACCTGAACAAGCAGGAGGGACCAGATCCTATCCTCTTTGCAGAGAAGCGATGAGGGTCTGGGAATGGGCAATCTCAACCAATCGCTTCCTAGTGGCAACTCACATACCGGCAAATCCAATGTCATAGCCGACAGGTTGAGCAGGACCATTCTCTCTCTCACGAGTGGTCTCTGAACATAACTATTACAAGACAGATTTTCAGCGAATGGGAGTTCCTTGTTGCACCTCTTACTCCTCTGAATGCAAGGATTTTTCTCCCTATCCCCTCCGGGAAGAGCCCTATGGACGCTTAGTCCATCCTGGGCCACACGCCTGCTTTATGCCTTCCTCCAGTTCCGCTACTACCCAAGGTAATTCAGAAGGCTTCTCTTAGAGCAAGATGATCTTAATTGCCTTACTGGCCTCATCAAGTCTGGTTTCCCTATCTTCGAAACATGCTCTGGAAGGTCCATGGTTCCTGGACCAGATCCCAGACCTACTGACTCATCAGTCGGGACTACTACACCAGTCCCTACACACATTAAGATTGACGGCTCCTCCTCTTCCAACCATAGTCAGGAGACATGCACTAGACCCAGAGGTAGTGTATATTGTCTTCAGCCCACAAGCTTCACTACGAAGAAACTTTATTCTAGCAAATGGAAAGATTTGCTATATGGGCTCAACTCCGGGGCCTGGACCCCATTTCAACTCCGTAGCAGAAGTACTCAAGTTCCTAACCTCTCTTTTCAACCAAGGCTCTTCTGTTTCTACCATCAAAGTACAATTGGCAGCAATTTCTAACTTTCATGAATCCATAGACCCACCTTTAATGAGCAACAGGTTGGGTAAGACCTTCTTGAAAGGTACTGCCCTATTAAGAGCTCCAGTTTCTCATCCTGCACCTCCATGGGATCTGGATATAGTATTACGTTTAACTTCTTCCCCTTTGAACCGGCAGCTACCTGTGATTTAAAGTTTCTATCATGGAAGACAGCTTTCCTAGTGGCAATTACTTCAGCCAGAAGGGTTTCAGAACTTCAAGCTTTGTCAGTAAAACCTCCCTTGGTTTTTCATCCAGACAGAGTTTCCTCAGACCGAATCCTTCTTTTGTTCCTAAAGTCTGCTCTACTTTATGCTTACAACAGTCATTAGAGCTCCCAGTGTTTTTCCCAAAATACTCCAATGAAGCGAATTTATTTTCCACACACTAGATGTCCATAGGCAGTTACGCTTTTATTTGGATAGGACCAAACAGTCAAGGAATACAGATCAGTTGTTTGTGTCCTTTGCAGAAAACAAATTGGGCAACGCAGTCACAAAGGTCACTATTGCCAAATGGATCAGGGACTGTATTACTCAAGCTTATATTTTTCTAACGAGGAGCTTTCCACCTCTGTCAAGGCTCATTCTACAAGGGCTATGGCTACTTCGGTAGCATTTCATTCTAAGCTTGCTATTGGTGACATTTGTGCTGCGGTTACATGGTCTTCCCCATACTTTCATTTCTCACTACAAATTAGATGTGGCATCTAGAGGACGAGCTTCATTTGGTTCCACAGTGCTCAGGAGTGTTTTCCAATGAGCCACCCGGGATTTAGGTGCTAGGGACGCTGTCCCATCATTCAGAATGTAGGCAAGATCGGATCACATAACATCTTTTAGTTATGTACTCACCATAACTTCAGATGTTTGGGATCCATCTCGCCTACATTCCTAATAACCCACCCTCCTTCCCCCTTCCTTGGAGATCAGAGGATATCAGAAGGTCCGAATCCTGTTGTTTCATCTTGAAACATCTAACAATGTTATATAAACAAGCTGTGCATGTGTGCATAAATGCGGACAAACAAGATCTGGGGGATTAGTGGTGGTGCATCCTGGGATAAAGAAAGCTCAGCCAATAAGAGGCCTCGCTCTATAGCATAAGCGTGCCGAGTCGGAGCCGAGGTATCGGCTCCCAACCCATCATTCAGAATGTAGGCGAGATGGATCCCAAACATCTGAAGTTATGGTGAGTACATAACTAAAAGTTATATATCATCATATGCATCAAGGAGTTGGTCAGTACTGTGGAATCTGTGTAAATTATCTTTTAGTAAGTACATATTTTGTTGAAAACAAAATGTTTGATCTTTCCAAGAGTTAAATTACAGTAAGTTGTTTCAAAAATGTTCATATGTCAAAGATGAAAGCTACATACGGATCTACTTAAAAGGCAACATTGAGAAGACTTGCTGATGATAAAGTGCTTAAGAGTTTTTTAAGAACATATGAATTAAATGAAAGACTAGTTGCATTGACCGAAGGAGTTCTGCTTAATCCTAAAGGGCATGTTGTACACATGATCCCCAAGCTTGTCTGTAAGTATGGAGAGGATATGAGATGCTGATTGCACTATATCTGACTGCACAGGAGGCCCTGTAGGATGTTTAGAAAATCTGGAATAGGCTTGCTACAATGATATTGAAGGATGCATCCCTGACTGTGGCCCACACAATATAAGTTTGAGTAGTGGCTCAATTACTTGATCTCTCCAGCAAATTATGATAGGCATTCCCATCCTAGAGGATTCAGTCGATGGCCTCAGTCCAGATACACTCCCACTGCTCTATTTTATGACTTTTCCTCAGTTGGAGGATGGACTCGGGTCATGAGTGGGGAGTGAGTGGGACCAGACCATAGGTTTGTAGCCACCAAGCTGATAGGCCTTGTCTTATACGTGCCGGGGAACATGCAGAAGCATAAGGGAGGGGAGTAGGTGGCCCTTGCAGTGAAGCTTGTGCTTACTTCACCACAATGGGTGAGAGGTGGATAGATTAAATGGTTCCCTATCACTTCATTGAGTACATGAATATCGAACACTTACATCGTCGAATATTCACGTACTCGAAGTTTGTGAAGTTTTTTTGCAGTACAGTGAAGATCTGGATTTTTGCCCTTTCCTCAGGGTCTAGATTAGTAGTTCGAATGCACAATTATCCAAACGCTGAAACATCGAACTGGGAAGTTCAAAATGTCAAAATAGCGAAGCTGCGGAACACCAAATTTTTTCCCAGGGAAGAAATTCAGTGGGTCATTTCCGCAGCTTTGCTATTTTGTTCACTGTGGTGCGATCTTGGAGTTGGTATATTTAAGTAGGGGGTGTGTGGGGGGTTTGGGGCAACCCCCCCCCACATTAGGAACAGTTTGAAGTGTACGTGTGTTTTTTGGTTTTGTACCTGAACAGCGATTTTTTTTCCTCTGGGGAAAAAATCACTGTTCTAAGTGTTCGAAGTTATTGCATTTCGAACTTCCGGGTTTAATATTTACGTAGTCGAACTTATTACAGTTTGTCTATGTGATATAGACCCCTTTCCTCACTGTAGTGCAGTCTTGGAGTAGGAATATATATTTAGCGGGGGGGTGAGGTGGGGCGCAGCTCCCCACAATAACTTCTTAGAGTACGTGAATATTTGACGATGTAAGCATTCGATATTTACATACTCAAGTGATATAGATGCGATTAAATAATAATGCTGGGGTTGTTCGGATGCAAGCAAGAGCCCACAACTCTCCCGCAGCTGCCTGGGTGATAATGCCGCCATATGGCTGTCACCTTAGGGGATCTGATAGGGGGTTCCCAAACTTATTGAAGAAATGCACTCAAGTCCATTTGTTGAGGGTTTGATGGATGTCAGGTAGATGGAGATAAAAGACATAGAAACATGTCTATACTAATAGAAATTATATCAGGGGCTCATTATTTCATGTTGGTTGATCTACTGAGTGGACAAGATAGTACCCGGGTCAAAGAAAGATCATGATACAGATGAGTGAAATGTAAGAGCAAAATTATATGCAAGGACATAGATTGTAGAAGGTGTGACATGTGCAATATTAATACCAGTCATGATGTCTCTGCTTTATATTGACTAGACAGGGTGATCATGTGAAGTGTTTATGAAGTACTGGTGATAAAAGAAATTGGGACAACCCCACTCCCCACTGCTGATTAGTCTTGTAAGGGGGAAGCTGATGCCTTGGTTGAAGTGGGGGCATGATACAAGACTGGTAAAGTAAGTATAAAAGTGGAAGGGAGAGGTTCTTTCACTATTTTGTCAGGAATCCATGGAGTTTTGTATTTGTAAGGTGTTTGATAAAATGACATTGAGTCTGGAGGAAGGTTTATTCCTAAGTGACTTCAGAGACTAAATGTGTGTCAGGGTATTTTGACCCCATTAAAGCCAAGAAAGAGTGCTAAACTAAAGAATGGGATAGATCACACAGATATAGGGTTGGTGGGGAGACATTTTACTCTTCTAAGGTTTTCTCCCTTATTCCTATCAAGAAACAGGGAGTGGATGTTAGCATTAATTCTACTAGTAGTTGCTAATCATCGTGGTGGACAATTAAACTTCAGGATTGTCAACACAGTACAGTATCTCCTCTTTGTCTGAAGTAAAGCTTAAATGCATGTCTTCAAGGCTGCTATCTGCCACGTCTTCCATAATTACTGTGTTATGGTAGAGTTAGACTGTTAGAAGATGACAAGGGTTCTTCTGAAGGTATTGGTTGAGATGGGTTTTATCCCATCCTTCTTCAGTGCCAGGGCAGATAATGATGCTTCTTATTTGCCCTCCTTTCCTGATATATTCTCTCACATGCCCATATCTAGGTGCCACTCCTAATGACACTGACTAGCCCCCTGCAGCTGCCTGAATCAACATTGACAGGATATTGCCAGTAGCAGAGTTTTTAGGCTTAGATAGCACCAGCCATCGATGTTAGTAGTGTCAGCACCATTGCTTTTGATGCCAAATACCCTTCTGGCCTCCAGTGTCATGGCTAGTTTGTCAATACCAGAATCTGTGCTAATGCCTCTATCATTTCAGATTTCAAATGGCTGGGCCTTCTTACCTCAGTAACCTTAGCCTAGAGTATGGCTTTGTCTTTAGCTTCCTTGTTGATTTTGCAGACTAGCTTGTATATGCTGCCTCACGGCATCTGTACCCATAGTGGATTGAACATGAGAACCTTGTTGACCTGGTCCTTTAGCCTCTCGTATTCTTATCAGGAAGATCTCTACAGAGTGGCTGGTTCTGATTCAGTTTCTTGTTTCTCCTTGAACTTTCCTCTCCAAGGGGAATTAAGCATATGTGTAAGAGGAAACATATAGACGTCCCACTGGAGTTCTTCATTCCAGACATAGATGCTGGAGATATATTAGATTCTCCACCAAAATCCCCAGGTAACTGAATATATGAGGGATCGGAGGTGAAAATTAAAGTGGGTGGGGTCCTCACTGATAATTTCTGCTTGAGCAGAGGAACCAGGCAGGGGTGTCCTCTTTCCCTTTTATTATTTGCATTATATTTAGAACCACTGGCAAAGAAAATAAGGTAGTCGGAAATTTAAGATATAATTGGTATGATAGTCAAGAAAAGCTGGCTTTATTTGAAGATTATGTTATTTTGTACCTGACAAAACCAGAAAGAGACATTACAGTGTTGTGGAACATTTTGAGGCAGTTTCAGATCTTTTCGGGATACAAAACAAACACAATGGTGGTAAATTATGTACCCAAACATGAACTGGTTCAGGAATACCCATATTTATGGGGACATGATAAAATGAAATATTTAGGAGTATGGATTAAAATGATTCTAGTATAGCTAAGGATATGTAGTAAGAGACTAAACAAAAGATAATACAAAAACTGAGAAAATGAAAGATTTGCTATATGGCTATGGATATTAAGATACAAACAGTCAAATGTTTTTAGTCCCTTTAGTTTTAGACACAGGTCAGGCATATTTGTATCAACCAGAGGAGAACTTGTGGGTAGCAATTAATAAACAGCTGAAGAACATTGTCTGGGAAGGGAAGATGGCAAGAGTCAAGTGGGATAAGCTGATTCTTCCAGCAGAACAGGGCAGATTGGGATTACCCAATTTGAAGTGATATTTCAGAGCTGCACAGTTAAGGCTTCTATACATAGTACAAGCAGGAAACTATATTTCAAAGTGGAAAGGGATGATGATTAAACATGTGGGAAGCTCAAGAAACAAAGAAAGTCTAGAATTTTGGATGCAGGCCTTTAAGGAGAATTACAGTAATCATACAGAATATTATATCCATAAAGTGCTAGAAAACATTCTAAGCACTAAACCAACAGTGGAATGGAGAAAGGAAATTCTGCTGATAGGGATGACTGCAGTTAGGGATACAGACAATAGGCAAAAGGGGGGTTGGAATTTATTGGAGAAAACTGACAAAGGAACCAAGATATTGGGGGCAAATAACTATCAACCCTAGGGCCTATACAAGCCTAGCCATAACAATTCCTTGGCTATTTCTTCCCACACTATTTACTTCCCTGGTCCCCTGTCTAGCAGGGCGACTGACGTGATCCCCGGGGTGAATTTCCTTTCTCCCATCCAATCGTCAAGGTTCCTTTTGAGGAGGGCCAAGGAGGCGTTCTGCTTGACATGTATGGACAGTCTATTAAAGAGTCTGGGGAGTCTCTGAGTCTGGGGAGTCTCTGGGTCAGGAACCTATCCCTCCAGTATGTTTTGTTTATTGTGATGACAAGGTTTAGATCCCTGGAGCATGTGGCTCTGAGGGCTTGGGATTTCTTTAAGTGTAGCATGTCCAACAGCTCTGGGTTTGACATGGCCTTGTATGTTAAGCAGAGATCACCTCTGAGTAGACGATATGCGACTGAGTATAGCTGGAGTTTTTAAGGCGGTCAGCATAGGGCATCTGCTTTAAGCCTGTGATTCTTTTAGTGAGGTATTTCTGCAGTCTTTCCAGTTGTTGCAGATGTCTTGAGAGGTACATACCAAATGGGGCATTGTATTCTATAATGGCTCTAATGAGGGATGAGTACAGTGGGACAAGGACCTCCTTTTTTCTGGATGAAAAGCCCTTAGTGATGAGGTGTGCCACTTAGAAGGATTTCCTGACTGTAGTGGCAATGTGGTTATTGAAGGTGAGACCACTGTCCACCTGTTTCCCTTAGTCTCTTATCACACTTTTGGTGTTTAGTGTACTGCCACCTATGTGGTAATTCATGAGTACATGTTTTTTCCCAAAGGGGATAGCTATACATTTCTTGGCATTGAGCTTGAGCCCATGGCTCTGACACCAAGCATCTGTTTCTATAAAGCCCTTTTGTTAGAGTATCCACATCATTTGGGGATTCAGTAATGGCTCTCAGTTTGCAGTCATCTGTGAACTTTGTTAGCCAGAGTCCCTTAGTGTTGGCCTGTACTTCAGAGAAGTAGATGCCAAACAAGAGCGGTCCCAGGACTGAACCCTGAGGTACTCCACTTGTCACTTGTCTTGAGCTGGATTTGGAGTCGGCTACTTTTACAGTGTGGGTTCTGTCAGTAAGCCAGTTGGCAATCTATCGAGTGACAGGGATTAATGCCCAACTTAGTAAGTTTATCTATGATTCCAGAGTGGGGGATGGTGTCAAAGGCCTTGGCGAGATCCAGATAGGCTGTGTGGACTGCCTTACCCTCATCCACGGCTCTGTAGACTGATTCGAAGAAGTCATTTAGGTTCAGGAGACAAGATCGGCCCTTCACAAACCCAAACTGGGTGGGGTCCAGTGTTTGAAGGTTGCTAATATCTTTGTTTATAAGTTCCATGCTAATACGTTACATAGCCTTGCAGATCAGGCTCGTCAGACTGATGGGGTGGAAGTTCTCAGGATCCTAAGTGGATCCCCCCTTGTGGAGTGGGATAACTGTAGCTGTGCACCACTCAGTGGGCATGAAGCCTGAGGTGAGGGTATGATTAAACATGACACTTAGATGAGGTGCCAGTTCATTTTGTAGTTCATGTAGTATACAGCCCGGGATGTCATCTGGTCCCATGGATGCTGTATTCTTAGCTTTGGAGAGTGTGTTTTTTACCTGTGCGGCCATTATTACTGGAATTTGGCAATCTTCCGGAATTGAGATGGGCCATTTAGGGGGTGAGAGGAGGGTGAAGTTGGCACTGAATCGATCTGCCAGGATATTGGCAATATCCTTGGGATCAGTATATTTAATGCCATTCTGTTGTAGCTCAGAGCAGATCTGAGCATTGCCATTTAGATTCTTGACATAGTTATAGAATGCCTTGTGGTTGTCTTTGGAATCTTTGGAAAGATGATAGAATGGGAAGAATTTGTTTGGACTGCAGGTTAGAGATTGCCTTCCCTGTTAGGGATTGATATCAGAGTATAGGCAAATAGAAAGAAATGGGGGGAGGGGGGTTCTTAAATGAAAGACTAGCAGTGGTAGAGTTTTAATAGTTTAATAGAATCTAGAACAGAAGCTGCCATTAAAAAAAGAATAATTAGTACAGCATATAAAATATTACATGATAACTATAAGAATCAATCGGAGGAGGTTAGAAATGATTGGGAAGAGAGAGGTGAAAAGCAATTCACAAAGAAACAATGGAAGGATATATGGGTGATATTTTACTTGAGGGCCTCACCAGTTCGTTTCGCGCAGAAGTGGGCGTGTTGCGAATTGAATGACAACCTGGTCTGCATATGTAATTAGCCTTCAAGTAATCGCGTGTGCATACATGATGTGAGAATATTAACATAAATTAAATGTCCATACTACTTCCAAAACACAAAAGGTTAATGCACTATAAACCCTTACTGTAGACGATAGAAAAATCAGTTTAATTTATTAACAGTCACCACCTTGTTTGCCATGCAGCTGTCTACAGGAAAGACTTATCCAGGTAAAAACGGACTCCGTTTAGAACTTTCATTCTTTTAACGTACCTCACAACAACTTCATCAGAAACAGACACACAGTTCTTACAATATTAAAGTACCAAATCCAACACATCACATGATCAATTAACTTAATAGTCATTAAACATAAGCTTAAATCTGTTTTTAAATGTACCAACAGAATAGTTATTAAATTCTTCTATTTTTTAAAATAAATTGATGTTTATAACATAATTCAGGCCTGGTGACTTGTCAGAAGATAAAATGCATCTGCCACAATGCTTTCTTAACTTAAAAGTCTTGTACCAGGATACGTCTTTCCCTTGCCGACTTAATTTTTTTTTGTTTGTTAAACATTATAGTCTGTGGCATCAGAAGTGATGACATATTGGGTAGACTGTTGAGAAAAGTTGATTTAACTGTGGAAAAAAAACAGAGATATGTCATGCAGTTAATAATTCTGAGTTGCCCGTTTTATAAATTATAGATGAGGTAAAAGTGTATAAAACTGAAACTGTAGAAATGAAGAGAAATGTAAGCCTAGAAGCTGTAAAACATGTAGACACTTGCATGGCAAACAAGGTGGTGACTGTTAATAAATTAAACTGATTTTGAAGTTGTTTTACTCTTTTATTTATTGTTATATTACATGTCAGTGCGCTTCGGAGGGAATGCATATTCATGAATGATATCACGGGGGTGGGTTTTGGGTGGGGCTTGCTACTGCGCATCTGGTGAGGCCTTCAAGTAAAATATCGCCGATATATGTAAGTCTCCCAAATATGCAACAAAATCTAGAGCATTTAGGATTTTTGCCTGGAAATGTTTACATAGATATTTTTATACCCCAAGTAGACTCCAGAGAATTTTTCCTCAGGCAATCAGTAAATGTTGGAGGTGTGAAGGGAAAGAAAGAGGTAATTGGGAAAATATTTTCTGGGAGTGTGGTGATTTGGCAGACTTTAAGGATTCCCTGTGGGATGCACTGTTGGAGATGCTGGGTTGTCAGATTGGTCTGACGAGTGAAGTTGATTGTTCTGAGTTATGATACAGAATCGGAATTGCCTAGACATAGTAAGGCCTTGCTGTGTCTAATAATGGTGGCTGCCAAAAAAGCAGTTATTGGAAAATGGAACTCAAAATCTGAACCGACTATACTGGAGGTTCTGAAATTAGTAACAGAGATAAAACAACTGGAATTGAGATTTTTAGAAAAGGGTAGGAGCAAACTACATAGGAAAAATGGGAACTGTGAGAACAATACATACAAGGGAGGAATGAGGTCTAAAAGGGGGCAGGACTTAAATGAGCTATGTAATGTTTGATTGAAAAAGATTGGGTAGATTATAAGTTCTGTATAATGTTTGTTAAGTGGGAGTGTGCAATTATGGATTGTGATGTAAAATGCCTGCAACTAAGATTAGAAGGGTGTGGTTTGTTTTTATTTATATAAATACATGATTGCCTATGTATCAAGTGATGGTTTAATAAAGATATTTCTTGTTTAAAAAAGGCAGGAATTGAATCATTTATGTAACATTGCTTAGGTTATATGATATATAGTTATATATATGTGAAGTATAATGTTTGTCATGTTAATATAGTTTGATTACTTTTATATGAATGTAAATGTGCCTATGTTACAAGTGATAATTCAAGAAAGGTGTTTGAAAAAAAATTCCCAAGTAACTGACATTTGAGGAGCCCCTAAGAAGCCTCCCACACAACAGAGCCATGCTCTTCATTCATTTTATGGCACATTTTGATAATTAATTCCTACATCCAACTGACTTTTTTTTTTTTTTTTATAAGAATATTGTAGTATGTATTTGGTACGTTGACGATCTGATTTTTGTTTGCAAAGGTGAAATTTCAGAATTTACCCAATTTTATAGGACAGCTGAATGAAAACTATTTTGGGTTAGAATTTTCTTTTAAAACAGATATAAAATTATGCAGTTTTTGGATGTAGAACTATATATAGGTGAGGACAGCACAGTGCAATATCAACCATGTAGAAAAGCCACTGCAATAAATATTTTTTGCATTCGAGCAGTATGCATCCTCCTCACCTATTCAGTTCATTACCATATGGAGAATTTAAACGGGTCCTTTATAATACCTCTGACAAAAGTTTAGTTGACGGGGAATTGCATAAAATTAATGAAAGATTGTTTAACAGAGGGTATTCTTCTGACATGTTAGAAAAGGCTAGATGTCAGTTGAAAATGGGTCAGAGTACGGTGAGGAGAGAAGGTAATTTTGACAAGTTAACGCACCAGAAAGAGGAAGAGACCTCTGAGAAAAAGATTTATTTTGTCACCAAGTTTTCACCATTTTCACATGTTTTGTGGAAATTGGTGAATGAGTTGTGGCCTGTAGTTAGCCAGAATTACAGTTTAGGGAAGTTATTCCCCAAACAGGTGACCTTCTCCCACAGTAGATTTTTTGGTAGTTTTCCATTAATGGGGCAACAGGAAAAAGGCATGGTTGATTTCAACTCTTTGCTAGTTTTAAGTTTGTGTGCCTCGTCACACTGCATTTGCTTTCCTGACATCAGTACATCTGTCAAAGCACACACACTGACAATGGGGACAAACGACTTTGACAAATGGGAACCTCTGTTGAAAAGCCTTAATGGGGCAGCAGCCAAAATGTGCGCGTCATCTGAAGTGACTGCTGTTCGTTTTTTTTTCCTGTTTTTACTTTTCTCTTCCTTCTGGCAGTGCTACTGATGTGGTCCCATGTCAGTACTGCTTGTTGTACTGCTCTGTTGTGGTTTCCATTTCATCTTTGTTGTTCAAAGGGCTTTGTCCCCGTTGTCAGTGTGTTTAGGTTTACATAAATGCGTGAGACCAGCACAATTAAAACAGTGATCCATAAAAATCAGCAGATGGTCGCAAATCGGAACACTTTCTTCTTTTTTCACAAAATAACATCTGTGATATATACGTTTTTTAGGAACTAACAGGGAACCTGTCTAAAACTGTCTGTGTAAGCAACACTAACCTAGGGCGAAATTAGTAACAGTCCAATACAAAAGCCAAAATGAAAACCACAGAACAGCAACAACAAAATAAGCAGCACTGGGTTTGGAGGAAAATTCTGTAGTAGTCTGACAAGCAAGACAAAATTAAAAGCAGGACACAATAAAGCAACAGTGAGTACTGGCATCTAACAAACACTAACACTGTCACAGGGAAGACAAAAGTAAAACTACACAAGAAAGCAGCAGCAGTGACTTCACTTCAAACAGACTTCTGAAACCGAAATCATTACTACTCTCACAACAGACAAAGGCCACATTAAAACTAGGATCCAACACTGAAATAAGCAGTAATCAGATGTCAACAAATCAATAATCCTGTGAGGAGGAAGACCACATTACAAGCAGTAAAAACTAACCAGCATTGAGTTGACATCAGTCGCTCATTTTGAGTGTTGCCCCGTTAACAGAAAAGTACCGATTTTTTTAATTTGAAAGAATTGTTGAATCACAGGTTTAGAAAGGGATGGAATACCAAGGTAGGTTCTTTCCCTGTGGTAACTGTAGTGTGTGTAAATGTATTTTGAATATCTCTGGCAGAAAGATCAGTGGGAAAATTTTCAAGTCTATGGAAATGTTTACTTGTGTGTCTTGTGGGGTTGTTTATGCAATAGGATGTGGGTGTATACCAACCAAGTGGTACATAGTCAAACGAAATGTATGGTTAAGACACGGATACTTGAACATTTGCAACCATTGCTTGGATAGCCACATAGCAGAGCATTTCCAGAGGGCTCATGGTGGCTTGGATGCGAGTTTTTTCTTTAGTGTTTTAGCATGTTCCAGTTCAGACAGAGGGTGTGATTTTATTGGTATAGTACTTGAAATGGAAAGTAAATTTATTTTGAATTATGGGACACTCCAGCAAATGGGGTATGAATTTAGAAGTTAATTTGAATATTTAATTCATAGTATTATTTTAGCATTAAGTGTAGTTTAGGAAATATCCTTAAATGTTGGATATGTATTTATTGTTATTTGTTAGGAATTTTTGAATGTATTTGTGATGGATTGTGCTTTCTCTCATTTGTATTTATTTGCAATTAATTTGTAATCGGTTGTACTTAATTGCACTTGTTAACACTTGTATTGAAATGGTTCTTTGGTGGTGTAATTTTATTCCTTGAAGGCATTTGGTCGAGGTACCAGGATGCACTATTAAAAGTTTCTTCTTTGCTATTTCATGGCTCCTTTCCTGGTTTTCATGGTTTTCCTTTGATATTTGTTTTTGGTTCTTTATTCCTTGGGCAGGGAGTCAAGGGAAGTGGATCACTTTGGGAAGCGAGTTTATGTAACCTACAGCTTGACCGTAATGTCCCTAAACTGTTTGCCCCATATGGTAAGATTCTAGCTGCGCTTTCAGAAGAGATGACAGTGACCTTAAAACTAAACTTTGCTTAAAGGAGGCAACTGCCTCATCAGTATCCACCCTCACCATGCATTTGCTTCTGGATCAGAATTCCATGCAGTGAGGGCCAGCAGTTGATTAGGTAACTCTTTATCATTATTCCTGATGTGCCTAAATCATTTTGTTTGAGAATTTTAAGGTGTAATTCATAAATGCCTCCTTTAAAGGATCTGTCTTATTTGGATCCATAGTTAAGGAGAAACAGGAGGCTATGGAGAAAAAGGAAAAACCCTTACTGCTGCTAATGAAGTCTGAGACTTTGCAATGCTTTTTTTACACAAATGAAACAATGCTAGTTGTGTTACTGGCGAGGAACCATTGTAGCCATGGTTACTTCTAGAATGGACACAGTGGTCCTTCGGCTGGGGAACAGCAGCAGAATCCTTGAAGGTTTACCTGACTGTCACTCTCTGGAGGCAGTTAGGAATTGTGTCCCACCTCCTGTCCACATCACTGGCCATCATGCAAGACAGGGAGATGTCGACTTTTACATCCCGTCTCTATCCAATTACCTTCCACTCATCACCCAAACCACACTTTCTTCAGTTACTAGAGTCCCATCCCCAACAAAATCTGTGTAATGTGAAAAGAAGTCTTAAACCTTTTTTAAACACCTTTATTAAATCATCACTTATGATACAGGCAAACATACATTAACAGAAATGAAAACAAACCGTTTTAGCATTTTACCATTTAAATACAATATACAGCACATATATTTTCTTTGCTACTATAGTCAGTCCAATATTACAAAAAGTTACTGAATTCCTGACTTCCTTAAACTTCACTCCTCCTCCTGAACATTATTCTGCATGTATTGTTCCCACATTCCATTTATGTCTGTGTAATTTGCTCCTACCCTTTTCTAAAGATCCCTCTTCTAGCTCTTTATCTTTTAAAATATGCAATACCTCAAACACAGCTGGTGTAACTTTGATTTCCATTTTCTAGTAATTGCTTTTTTGGCAGCTAGCAGGATTAAATCATAACAAGGTCTTACTGTATCTAGGCAATTCTGATCGGGTATCCCAGTTCAAAAGAATCATTTCCTTACTTAACAGCCATTAGGCCAATATTTCTGATAGAGTACTCTGTAGGGAATGTTTAAAATCTGCCAACTGACATCCACCCTAACCAGAACCAAATAATTTATCACCCTGCCACCACCCCTCCCAACATCCTTCTATCCAATCTGCTTCACACTCCCATCTATACTCCCTCTCCCAAACACCTCTACCACTGACCTATTTTTTTTTTTTTTACAAATTTCAATCTGCACAACCTCTTAAATAAAACTACTGAATTCCATACAACCCTAGACACCTACTCACCTGACATAGCCACAATAACAGAAACCTGGTTAAAGCCACACATTAAAGATAATGAAGTTATCACATCTGGCTACAACATTATTAGACAGGGCAGATTAGGCAAACGAGGTGGTGGAGTAGCCATTATCTTTAAAGACACCCTCAAACATGAGCTAATTAACTGTGCCTACCCAGACCTACCCAACTCCGAAATCCTAACAACAAACCTCAAAGTCAATCCCAACAAAAACATAATTATCAATGCCACCTATCTCCCGCCAGGCAGTAATCTTCCAACCACTGAAAATCTATTGTCCTGGGCATCAACCAATTTCAGCCAAGAAACTCTAATTCTTGGTGACTTCAATCTTGACTGGCAATCCTGATCATCCAGTACCCCCATGTAAAAAACTGAATAAACTACAAAACCGCAACAGCGCAGAGACGAACGGAGTCACAGATGTAATTCCGGTAGAATTCCAGCAAAATAAACTCAAGCCAGTCGAAGCAACCTTATAAAATAAATTATCCTTTTAATTACTGGGTTCTGCATGTGGGGTTTGTATGCCGATGTGGGAACAAATGTTTTCATTGGCCTCCCCTTATTTTTCTTTTTGTGATCTCTATGTCAGACACCAGGATGACATTTTTATTTTATGGTCTGGAGACATCAATTTGATCGATCCTTTTATTTCTTACATTAATAGTAGCACTAGTTTTCTTAAATTCACATATGATTCTGATGTTGTACAAATTCCCAATCTAGATGGTCTAGTAATTAAAGATGATGTTAATTGTAGGCTGATGGCCAAGATATACCACAAACCTACTTATTCTAACTCATTTTTACACTTCCAAAACAACCATCCTTTATTCCAAAAACGGGCCATTGTGAAAGGGTCAGCTAGTTAGAGCTGCCGCCTTGGAGTCATTTTTTTGGAGGAGTGTGATTTATTAAAAACAATGTTTTTGAATAGGAGTTATCCTGAACAGCTTACTAATGAGCTTATTGTTGAAGTGAAAGAAAAAAAGAGCTAATGGCCATTTTCAACCCCTTTTGAATAATCATTTAGCACACAGTAATCCTGTAGTGTAGTTTGTTTTGTCTCGTCACCTCGAATTTTGAGACTGATTCTAATACATCCTTGCAAGTTCCAGGCACCCATTCTAACTCTGAGGTTAGTTCTTTCACTAATATTTTTACTAATGCTTTCATTACGTCTTTTAGTCAAGACGGTTATGCCATTAAAGAAATTTTAATTAAAAATTGGAATGTCCTGGCTAATGATTTTGATGTGAGGGAAAGATTAGGAGAGAAACCTACAGTAGTTTTTAAAAAAGGCACCAATTTGAAGTGTATATTTGAGCATTCCAAATCCATGAATATCAAAGGGCATATGAGGAAGTGTGGTGCTTGTGTTTTTTTGTAAGTACATACTAGAAGTGGTAATACCAGGAAGGTGGTTTATTGTGGTATCTGCTCGTTCTGCCCCAGTTTTTATGTGGGCAAGACTGAGCTGAAGTTTAAAAAATTGGATTGGTGAACACCTTTCCTACATTCGAACAAATAAAACCACTAATCCCTTTTTTAGGCATATGAATGCCTATAGCGATCATTCTTTCAAATTTATTGTTTTGCAAACTCTGAGTCCAATAGAGGGGGAGCATGGTCACTGCTTCTCGAGAAAGTGGAGCTCTATTGGCAATTGCGATTAGTGGCTCATTGCTGACTGTGCTTAAATGAAGCTGCTTCAGTTTTATGTTTGTTAAAACTTAAAGCTTTGTCTAGGTGATGTTTTGGTTATATATATGTATATAATGCTCATATCCCAAAACTTTAAAGTTTTTTCCTTTTGGTTAATTTTTATTGTATTAAGATAAGTTGTTTTAAACACGGACTTTATGCTGGGGGTGTGTCTGTTTCAGATAGTCTTATTGGGTATGCTAGATAGCTCTATTGGTTGTTTAGCGAAGGTGTGTCTGATCATTTGTTTTGATTGGATAGTTACTATTTTAAATGTCTTTGTACATTGTAGCAATATTATCTGATGAATTTCCGGTCTAGTAGCGGGATGAAATCCTGTTTATATTTTAATTAAAAGGATAATTTATTTTATAAGGTTGCTTCGACTGGCTTGAGTTTTATTTTGCAGGATTTCTACCGGAATTACATCTAAGTGTGAATCTGTTTGTCTCATTCAGTACCCCCTCAAGCTTCATAAACCTCTTCAATTTCACTCAAACCATAACCTGTCCAGCTCGCATAGACAAACATTCCAATAAGCAATCATTTGGATTCTGACTTACAGGCCCAACCTCCACTACCTAGCAGGATGCCTACCAGACTCCCTTAGTGACCACCAAAAGATTTTTCCCCCTCTACCTTTAACCCATTACTTCAACAATGTGACAGGACACCACTTATACACCTCCGTCTTGACCTGGCTGTGCAATACTTTAACAAAACCTACCTTAACATACTTAATAGTCTTGCCCCCACTAGAAAGGTACATAAAAGAGCCAAGTAACTACCTTGGCTATCAAATTACACCAAACTGCTACTTAAGCATAGAGATAGAGCATGGTTAACTTACCAGACCACCAAAGATTCAGCCAACCTCTTAGCATATAAACAGCTGCAGAATTTAGCTGCAAAACAAATCAAAAAGGACAAACAAACCTCCTTTCAAACCAGTCAACAAAAACATCTAAACAACCCCCAAAAATTCTGGAAAAGCATTAACTACCTCCTTAGCCCAGGTCATACCCCAACACCTGCCCCTCTCTCTTCTAACAATACTGACCGTATAGCTACTCAATTCAACTCCCACTTTATTAATTCCATAATGTCCCTACTAGGTACCCATGCCACACAGCCACTTACCATTCCCATTCCTACCCTAGACAATCCCAACCCCCTCACTTTTAATCCCATTCAAACCTGCTCCATAAAAAAGCTCCTAACCAGTCTAAAATCCTGCTGTCTTGCTGCTGACCAGCTTCCTAATGAATTCCTAAAGATTGTGGCACCTTCTATCGTCTACCCCATCTCTATCTTGATTAATCGATCTGATATTGTTAATCCTCATTCATTCCTTACGCATGGGTATCGGTTCCGAGCTCGGAACCGAGCTGGACATTTCCCAAGCTCGTGTCAGCTTCAAACTCTCAAGCTAAACTCTTACCCACAATTCCCTTCTCCCTGTTGCCCCAGATTTTGTTTGCCGCATTGCCATTTGGTCGTGTCAAGCTATTTCTCTTGAGCTAAGTTTAGTCAATTGTTGTTTAATAGCTTTACAGACTACTTTTCTGTCAGAAAAGTTCATATTTTATTGTCTCTTACCCTATCGCATCTAGCGCTTATAATTTCTTCATGTTTTTTTGCCTTTTCTTTACCACTTTACCGTGAGGTATTCTCTCTTTACCATTGTTGTTAATCCTTTCACCCTTTTCTCTCATACCTTCGAGTACTCTCTTGTACCATTGTTGGCAACTTTTTCTACTGTTTAATTTGCTGTCATGGCAGATAAGAAAGGTAGTCCAGGATTTAAGCGGTGTTCTGATTGTGGACACAAACTGCCTACTTCTGATGCACACTCTGTGTGTTTATTGTTTGGGAGCTTCCCATTTGTCTGTTGATCCATCTTGTACTATTTGTAACAACTTTTCTAATAGAACCTTGTTGGAAATGAAAAACAAGCTGATAATGAAGGGACTTCAAAAATCTCCCTTTTGAGAGGCTATTTCTGGGTTGGAGGCCTCAACCCCTCCTAGAGTCCATAAGAAAATCTTGGATGTTTCTACTAAGTCTAAATCTTTGCCTTCATCCCCGGCTGGGGACTCCCGCCAACCAAAACCTAAAAAGGCTAAAGTTTCAGCTCCAGAGCTTTCTCAGTCAGCCCCAGTGCTTTCAGTGCCTATACCTTCGGCACTGAGGCCTTCGGCTCCATTAGTGATTTTGGCTTCATCTTCTCCTGCAGCCTTCTATATATCGGCACCGAAGGGCTCCTTGGTTCAGACCATTACTACTGTATTGGTACCGACCATTCAATCAGTGCAGACCTTGACCGCATTGGCTCCAAGATCTTCCTCGGAACTGACGCCTTTATTATTGACCCCAGTTTTGTCGGTTCTAGCTTCGGCACCGACAACCACTTTGGCACTGATCCCTGTGTTGGTGCAGACGATGACCTCGGCACCGATTACTTTTTCAGTGCAGACAACATTAGTCCAGTCTTTCTCAGCACCGTTGTCCTCGTTGCAGTCAGATGAGATGGGCATCGAGTCTGCCTCTTTTGTGGACAGGCCTGTTTCTCCCTCAGTCTCCGTGAGGTCCACTAGAAGCCTTTCCGAACATGAAGTGTTGCATCTTGTGCACCAGGCATTCTTGGCCAGAGGTGTCCCACCCCTCAGGAACTATTCTTCCTTGGGAGGTGATCACCCATCTCCAAAGACCCCTTCTTATTCTCCTCCTTCATTGCCTTTGAAGTCCATGGATATAAAACAGTCTTTCACTTCTGCGGTTCCCTTTATGGATCTCACTAAGGAACCGCAGTTGCCTTTGTGGCAGGAAAGTTTTGCTATGACTCAGGATGTCTGCTGTGACATGCATAGCTTGCTGCTCCACAGCCATCCAGGGACGCCGGGTTGGCAGGCTGAGCCACTTAGGGGAGGGGTGCCCCCCTGTCCTAGACATACACTCCTGTTCGGGTGGACCAACCTTCCAACTGATGGAGAAGGCTTTCACTGCTGCTGGTGATACCAGACTGTCTATACCTCCACCCTCCTCTGGTACACTGGTTCCACAATTCGCATCTAGCGGACACCGGGTGCAAGGGCCGCAGGACATATTCCCTCAGGAATCCCCCTTTCCGTTGTCTTCTCCATCTTCTCCTGCTGAGGAGGTCCACCGGAAAAGTTTGTGTAAGAGGAAGCACATGGACTCCACCGAAGACACAGATTTTGATGAGGGGGAAGGATCCCCTTGGTCACCCTCTGAGGTATCCTTTGGCAATATCCTCGAAATCCTGAAACAGAGAGGTGACTGGCAGTCCTCTAATCCGACCTCTGAGGAATCTGTGTTCCTGCAAGCCTTTCGCGCCTGGCCCTCTACCTCTTGGGTTACTCCACCTGCCGATGAACTTGTCAGGCTTATCGTGCAGCATGCTTGGCAGGCTTCTGATACTGTTGAAGCTATTCCCTGGAGGCCAGATAAGATCTTGTCCCCTCCTGCTTTGGATCCCCATTGGTCCAAAGGTCTTCCTATGGATGCTTTGGTGGTGGTGGCCACAACAAAAAAGGATCTGGCAGAAGAAGAAAGCCAGACTGTCCATCCCCCTAACAGAGATTCCCGGACCCTGGACAGGATAGGGAAGCGCACCTTTGCTTCAGCAACCTTTGCTATCAGGTCCCTGAATATATGGCACATTTTACCAGGCTTCAAAGGGATCTGGTTTCTGAGCTCTCTGAAACCTTGGCTGGTGCCGTGTCTGATGAGGTCCGTGACAAAGTGGCCTCTCAGCTGGCCACCATTGAGTCTATATCTAACTTCTCTATGCGACTGATATCTCACGCATCAGAAGGAGCAGCTAGAGCAGCGGGTTCAGCTGTGGTCTTGAGACAACACACCTGGATGAGCTTGTGCAACTTTGCGGAACCCTTTAAGTTTTCTTTTCGTAATGCCCCCATTGAGGCTTCCTCGTTGTTTGGGCCCAAAGATAAAAGCACACTGGCCAGATGTGAACAGGACGGTAAGACCCTTTCCACCATAGGTGTCCATTATTCTTCCCCTCAACGTGCTTTCTCCCGAAATCAAAAGAGTGGGAAGATATGGTTCAAGAAATCTCAGGGTCCTTTCCGTGACACACAGGCTGAGTTCTCCCCTAGAGGCAGAGGAGGAAACTCAGAGGGAAGATGCCCCTTTCGGGGCAGAGGGGGACAGCGTAACCAGGGTTCCAGGGATTCTTTCCCTGTTCAGTCCTACCAGTGCTCTTGAAGAGCTGCCCAACTCCTTTCCTCTGGAGGTGGTTAGGGGATGTTTCTCCTTGTACCCTTCTACCTGGCTAACAATCACCACCGATTCCTGGGTACAAAGGATTATAACCAGAGGTTATCACATCCCCTTCGATCTTTGTCCCATCTCTTCAAAAAATCTTCCAGACGTTCCACCCAGTCAAAGTGAAGAAGCAGCACTAGAGATAGAAAAGCTGCTAAGAAAGAGAGTCATCCAAATAGTCCCTCCAGACCAGAAAGGATCCAGATTCTACTCAAGACTGTTTTTGGTGCCAAAGAAAACCTGGGACTGGAGACCAATTTTGGATCTTAGTGTATTGAACAAGTTTGTGAGAGTACAGAAATTCCAGATGGTCACAATACAGTCTATCCTCCCGCTTTTGGAAAAAAAAACGATTGAATGTGCTCTATAGATCTTCAAGATGCGTACTACCACATAAAAGTGGACAGGCCATCAAGAAGATTTCTGCGCTTCCGTGTGGGAGCCAGTCACTACCAGTTCAGTGTACTGCCCTTCAGACTCTCTACAGCCCCCAGAGTGTTGTCACAGCTCACTTGCGACTTCAAGGATTCCAGGTGTTTCCATACCTAGATTGGCTCATTTCCACCCCCACCAGACATCTACTGGAAAAAGCCTTGGCTTACTCTCTCCTCAAAGGCTGGGCATAACCATAAACTGGCAGAAATCCAATCTCACCCTATCTCAGTCAACAGAATTTATAGGGGTTATCTTGGACACAAAAAACTGCAGAGCTGCTATCCCAGAGCACAGAATTCTAAGGATAAAGCAATAACTAATTCCAATCCTTTCAAAAGAAAAAGCCATGGCGCATTCGGTTCTACAGCTGTTGGGTTCCATGGCAGCCTCCATCACCATTGTTCCCCTGGCCAGGTTTCACATGATGCTTCTACAATGGCTACTGCTCACCCAATGGTATCCTTTTCAGCATCCTGTTTCAGCCATGATTCAAGTAACCCACAGGTGCAAACAGGATTTAAATTGGTGGATGACACACAATCTCTCACAATGGTCTTGCCCCTTCTCCCCCCAGCAACCCAAGGCCACATTGACCACGGATGCCTCCCTGATGAGGTGGGGGGGGCTATGTCAGGGACAGACAGTCAAAGGCACTTGGTCCGAACTGGAGACCCATCTGCATATAAATGTTCTAGAGCTGAGGGCGGTGCTTCTGGCATTGCAAGCATTCCATCCCCTGCTGACGTCTGGGACAATTGCGATTTAGTCAGACAACATGGCGGTGGTCTGGTACATCAACAAGCAAGGTGGAACCAAATCTTACCCCCTTTGTCTAAAGGCCATGAGGATATGGCAATGGGCGATGGCTACCAATCATTTTCTTCTAGCAATGCACATTACCGGGAGTTCCAACGTGATGGCAGACAGACTCAGCAGGTGCATTTTTCAACCTCACGAGTGGTCCCTGAATCCCTTGATAGTGGCAGAGATCTTCCTCCACTGGGGCCATCCTTGTTGCGACCTCTTTGCATCCCCGACCAACTACAAATGCAGCAACTACTTCGCCCCGATTCCCCCTCCAGGACAATCACCCAGGGACGCTCTAGTCCATGATTGGCCCTCGGGTCTTCTTTACGCATTTCCACCCTTTCCCCTCATTTACCAGTTTCTGAAGAAAGCCCGTCGGTTGAAGAGCAAGGTGATCCTCATAGCACCATATTGGCCTCGACAGATTTGGTTCCCTTTCCTTTGGCCTCACCTACTAGATCAACCATGGATTCTCCATCCAACCCCAGAGTTGATCTCACACCCACAGAACCTGATTCATCCCAACCTGAACAGCCTGAAGCTAACGGCTTGGCTACTCCAATTCCCTTGATTGCCAGGCGGAATGATCTTTCTTTACCAGTACGTGATAGTCTCATTGCTTCTCATAAGTCCTCCACTAGAATTACTTATCTGAGCAAGTGGAAAAGATTTACCCGATGGCTGAAAGATAAACAAGTAAACCCCTTTTCAGCACCAGTGTCAATAATAATAGACTATCTGGACGACCTGTTTCAATCGGTTCTATTGGCCTCTACCATTAGAGTTCATTTGGCTGCAATTTCTAATTTTCATGAGGGTGTCCAAGATTCCTCTCTTATGTCCCATAAATTGTGTAAGACCTTCATAAAAGATGTGAGTCATCTGAAGCCACCTTTTAGAGAACCTATTCAACCATGGGATTTATCATTAGTTCTACAAGCCCTGACAATGTCACCTTTTGAACCAGCCTCTTCTTGCAACCTCAAGTATTTGTCATGGAAAACCTTGTTTTTGGTCACTATTACTTCTGCCAGATGTATTTCTGAACTTCAAGCTTTATGTATCAAGAGTCCATACTTGATTTTTCATAGAGATAGAGTGTCTCTGAGAACTAATCCGTCAAGATTAGTCAGAGTTTTTTCCCTTTTTTTCTATTTGTCCTTTATTGGATATATTATTTATACTTTTACTTATCTCCTGTGTCTGTCTGTTTTTGGCCATTTGTCACCCCTTTAGCCAGAGAGTCCTGCAGGAACGAAGAAATAAATTAATTCTTCATGGTCCATCCAGGAAGAGATCTCGGTCCCTCCTTGGAGAGTTCGTCGTCGCTCGCGATCTCCTCCTTGTTTTGCGAGGCCATCGGAGCTGATCTTCAAGATCTTCTAGGCTATCAAGATCACGGATTTAGAGAGAGGGGTGTAAGCAGACTGTCAGTCAGCACAGCCCAAATGCATGCTCCAGCGTCCCCCAACAGACGCTCCATGAGACCTTCGCTGAGGAGATCGGCCATCGAGTCTCCCTGTCTCTGAGTCAATGGTCTATTCCTTTAGCTCCTCCATCTTCGTGCCTGTTTGATGTCTCTTTGTCTCTCTCTTGCTTCCCCCAGAGATCCATCACAGACTCCCCTGAGTCTACTACATCAGATACCGACTTAGATGAGTCGGAGGCTCTGAGGATGTCTCCTTTCAGACATCCTCCAGTTCCTAGGAGGCCTCCAGCCAGATTCCCCACCTGCCCACAAAACAGTTTCTTTCTTAAAGCACCTAGTTCCTTGAGAATGTCTCTGAAGTCTGGTAAAAGTGTGGTTCAGGATTTCGCCACTGGGGCTCAGGAAAAAATTGCCTCACAGCTATGACCAGGTGTGAGCAAGATGGCAAGACCTTCAAGACCCTATCCAACTCTCAAGACAAATGGGTACAGTCGATCATATCCGAGGGCTAACAATATCCCTTTCGAGAGGGGAATTGGCAAAACAGGAGTATCAAAAACTCTAGCAAAAAGAGCCATCCAAATAGTGCCAGCAGACCAAGTAGGATCCGCACCTACTAAGATTCTTTTGGTCCCCAAAAGGGGGGAGATGGAGACCCATTTTAGACCTCAGCAAACTAAACATTTGTCAAGAAAGGCAAGGTCTGGATGGTCACGCTCAGTCCATTCTACCCTTTTGGGCAGGGACAACTGGATGGCTCAATAGACCTTCAGGGATATTCTATCATCATAAAAGATTCGCCCTTGGCCTCACTACCAGCCACCAGAGTGTTTACCAAATGCATGGCAGTGGTACGCTCATCTGAGACGCCAAGGATTTCAGGTGTTTCTTCAGACGACTGGCACTGCCTGGCTCCACCAGGCATCAACTTCACAAGGCCAGAGACCACACTCTGCAAACCAAAAATCTTCTCTGTCACCTTGCCAATCTATTACCTTTATAGGCGCAGAATTAGACACTGTCAGCATGTCAGCCAGTCTCACAGAACGAAGAATTCTGGACATTCAGAAGTATGTTCGGATCATATTACTCAGCCAGAAGATCAGAGCCAAATTTGTCCTGAAGGTTCTGGGTCCATTGTTTTTCTGCCATTAGCCCACTTCCACTGCAGTGGATGTTGTTCAATGGTCATTCCAGCAACTACCCATGATTCACAGTCCTCTAACCTGGTGGATGTCTTCTCTGCTCCATCAGGGCCGACTGTTTCTTCCCCAGGCCACAGTCACTACGGATGCCTCTCTGATCGGGTGGCAGGATGGTCCATGGGACTTGGCAACCCATAGAATACCATCTGCACATAAATGTCCTAGAGATGAGAGCAGTGCTTTTAACGCTGCAAGCCCTCAACGACTTTCTTCCTTAGGGACTATTGCAGTTCAGACGGACAACATGTCTGTAGTCTGGTATATCAACAAGCAGCACCAGGTCCTACCCACTGTGGAAGCTCTCAGACTTTGGCAATGGGCGATCTCCTCTCATCGGTTTCTGATAGCAATGCATATCCCCAGGAGATCCAACCTCTTAGCGGACAGACTGAGCAGAGCTATTCTCATGCCACACGAGTGGTCTCTCAAAAATCGGTGTAGTGGATGAGATATTTCAGAAGTGGGGCTTCCTTCAAACAGCAAATGCCTGGACTTCTTCACCCTTTTTCCTCTACCAGGCCATTCCCTGAGAGATTCCACTGATACCACAAGTTATTCAGAAAGCTACCTGATCCTCATTGCCCCTTACTGGCCTCAACAAATTTGGCATCTGGACCCAGTTCCAGACCTTCTGACCCACCAGTCAGGTCAACCTCAACCTCACTGCTTGGTTGCTCCACTTCCTTCCTTAGCCAGGCTTCCTATGATCTCTAACCCCGTTAGGATATCATAGTAGCTTCTCTAAAGTCCTCCACCAGAAAGATTTATGCTAGTAAGTGGAAACGCTTTTCTTTCTGGGCAAAGTCTAAACACTTAGATCCCTTTACTGCTCCACTGCATTCAGTTCTGGATTTCTTAGCAGAGATTTTTCAATCAGGGTCTTCTGCTTCTACAGTTAGAGTCCAATTGGCAGCAATCTAATTTTGATGTTGGTTTAGCAGATCAAAACATAATGTCCCACAAACTTTGCAAAGCCTTTCTCAGAGGTATATTTCTCCTGAAGCCTCCAATCAGAGATCCCTCCGATTTGAACTTAATGCTGGCATCCTTGATTCTACCCCGCTACATGCTCCTTAAAGTTTCTTTCCTGGAAAACAATTTTCTTGGTGGCTGTTACTTCAGCTAGAAGGGTTTCTGAACTTCAGGCCCTTTGTGTCCATTCTTCACAAAGATAGGGTATCTTTAAGACCTAATCCATCTTTTTGCCCAAAGTTGCTTCCCAGACGAATCTTAACCAATCTATTGATTTGCCAGTTTTTTTTCCCTAATTATTCAGACAAAGCTGAACAAAAACTTCATTGCTTAGATGTCCATCGTCAACTCAGATATTATTTGGACAGAACTAAACAATTCAGAAAATCTGATCAACTATTCCTTTCTTATGCAGAGAATGAAGAGGTCTCCCAGTCTCTAAAGTGACCTTATAAAGATGGCTGTCTTCTATCATTTCTTATGTTTATCATCTTAGAGGCAAGCAACTGTCCTCAAAACCAAAAGCACATTCTACCAGGAGCCTATCCACATCCACAGCCTTTCAGGATAGGCTACCTATTGACACCATTTGTGCAGCAGCCACTTGGGCCACTCCTCACACCTTTGTCTCTCATTACAAATTGGACTTGGCCTCCAGGGACAGGGCTAGTTTTGGTTCCACAGTTCTCAAGAGTCTGTTCCATTGAGCCACCCAGGATAGTGGTGCTAGGGACGCTGTCCCATCCAGCAGAAATGAAAAAGTTTGACTTGACAACATTTAGAAGTTATGTACATACCATAACGCTCCATGTTAGTTGTCTTCTCTCATTTCTTTCTTCCCTCCCCCCCTCCTTCCCCCCCTGGACTGATCTTGAGGTTGTACCTTCCTTTGTTGGGGGTGTTGTCACTCTTTTCCAGAGTTCACAGGAAGAGTCATTACCTACCAAACGAGATCTGAGGTAGTCACGCCTGCATCATGGGATATAGGGTTTGCGCGAGCAGCTAAAATGAGTTCTCGAGCTTAGCAAGTGCCGAGTCAGAGCCGAGGATCGGCTCCGAACCCATCCAGCAAGAAAGAAGGCGAGAGAAGACAACTAACATGGAACGTTATGGTATGTACATAACTTCTGATTTCTGCCTAAAGTGATCTCTGAAATGTCCATCAATCAAGCCATTGAATTGCCAGTTTTCTTTCCCAATCATTCAAACAGAAGAGAGTATTGCCTACATTCCCTAGATATACACAGGCAAATCCGTTTTTACTTAAACAGGACTAAACCCTTTCGTAAATCTGACCAGTTATTTTTGGCCTTTTCTGGACCTAGATTAGGATCTGCTGTTGCTAAGGTCACATTAGCTAGATGGTTGAAGGACTGTGTGACCTTTATTTACACACAAGGTAATATCTCGTTGCCTACTACCATGAAAGCTCATTCAACAAGGTCGGTGGCAACTTCTGCTGCCTTCCATGCCAGAGCTTCTTTACATAACATCTGTGCAGTTGCAACTTGGGCTACGCCTCATACCTTCATTAATCATTACAAATTGGATTTGGCCTCTGGGGAAGAGCATCTTTTGGTTCTATGGTGCTCAGGAATGTCCTTCTATGACAGCTTCCCAGGAATAGAGGTAGCTGGGGACTCTGTCCCATGTGTAAGGAATGAATGAGGATTTTAAAATATCAGATAAAGAAGTTATGTCTTACCATAACGTTCCATCTGTATTGTTGATCCTCGTTCAGTCATTACGACCCTCTGTCCTTCCCCCTTCTGTGGTTTCTAGTGGATCTCACCATCCGGTTCTTTTAGGTTATTTGACCAGAGTTAGCCTCTACCTTCTTTGACTTGCAAACTCAATCTGAGGTAACAGGGAGAGGGGAATTGTGGGCAAGAGTTTAGCTCGAGAGTTTGAAGCTGACGCGAGCTTGGAAAATGGCCAGCTCGGTTCCGAGCTCGGACTCGATACCCGTGTGTAATGACTGAACGAGGATCAACAATACAGATGGAACATTATGGTAAGACATAACTTCTTTTTCCATTACAGAACAGTACATCCCTCTTCTCTGGAAAGTATCAAACATCATTCCCATCCACAAAGGTGGTCCCTCCAGAGAACTAACTAACTACCGTTCCATAGCCATCCTCTCCCCCTTTGCAAAAATCATAGAAAAATGCATCCACAAAGAACTCCTACACCACCTCCTTAGTCACAACCTGCTGTCTAGCTCTCAGCATGGCTTTCGTCCTAAACATAGTACTAGCACAGCTCTAATAGCTTTCGCCAACACCATTAATCACCTCCTAAACGAAGGTCATGCTGTCTCTTCAATATTTCTAGATATGTCCAAAGCCTTTGGCACTGTTTCTCACCAACTACTTCTAGATAAACTCTCTTCCTATGGCCTCACTACTGCATCCCTAACCTGGTTTCATAGTTACCATTCCAATCGTCAGCAAGCCACTAAATGGGAAAACAGTCTCTGCTGCTTACTCCCCATCTCAGTCGGTGTACCCCAAGGCTCCATTCTCGATCCCCTCCTCTTTATCATATTGACTAACAACCTCAGCTCTGCAACTCAACTGGCCCACATTGTCCAGTATGCTGATGACTCCACACTTACATGTTCAGCCCCCTCACCACAAGAACTTCAAAAAAAATGCAAACCTCCATTCAGGACATAGAAAAATACCTATCAGAGCACCAACTCATACTAAACCCAAACAAAACTAAGATTATTCTCTTTAGAAACAAATTATCCAAACCTGGTCAGTCCCCTCTTACAATCCTATCATCAAATGGAACCAAAATAGAGCCCACTAGCCAGACTAAACTTCTAGGTGTAACAATAGATGAGAATCTAAAATTTGACAAGAATATTTCTCTGACCATCAAGAAAGTTCACACCAAACTTGGCACCCTATATAGGGCTAAACCATACCTTACTCAGAGTGCCAGACTAGCCACTGCACTGTCACACCTGCTTTCCACCCTCCTGTATGGATCTCACATATTCACAAACCTGCAGAAGACAGAGTTCAGTAACCTAGGATCCTGTTGCAACAAAATCGCCAAGTTTGCCACCAATCAGCCTTACAGGGCTCACCACTGCACTGCCCTCTCCCAGCTCAACTGGATAGAACTCCCAAATCTTCTATCACACAACCAACTGGCCATGGCCCACAAAATAATCTAGCAACCCAGTAACTGCCCCGCTCTCACTAACCTTGTCCAACCTAGTACCACTTCCTGGTCCCTCAGATCCCCCACCAAACTAATGCTAAAGGTTTCCCACTCCCACAACTACCACTGTGACTCCTTTTACTCCCACAAAATATCCAAATTATGGAACACTGTTCCACAGTCCATCACACAAAATCCTTACCACCACAATTTCAAACAACTCCTAAAGAACTACCTAGCCAAAGACTGGCTCTGCTCCTGTCAGTCACCAGGCTTATTCCTCCCTGCCTCCCTGTACCTTACCTTATTTCTTTACTTGAATTCCTTCTATACTCCCTTCATTCTCTCATTCAAACACTGCTGACCCATAACAGCTTTTACACTGTGTTAATTGATAGGCAGAGATTCTTTGATTCCAGCGACACTGTACATACATACGGAATAGTAATTAACTCCCTGTCCAGTTGATATACATGCATACTGCCTCTAAATTTATTTAATGCACACTGTCGTCGTAATTGGTAATCTGTATACATGCTTACTGTCTCTTAATTTCTTTTATGCACAGTGTCTTTGTAATTAATATTCTGTATAAGTCTGCAATGCTTGTACATGGGTATCTGTAAACATGTGTAAACTGTTTGTATTCATACTGACTACTGCATAATAAATATTATTGTAAGCTTTGTTACTACATGTGGGAGCTTTTCTTCCCGGGCCTCTGTTGAAAATGGGCTTGTGGCCCAGTCGGGCACTACCCGGTAAACAAATGTAATAAATAAATAAAAACTCATTACAGTCCCAAAACATATGTTCCTAGTTACCTCTTTCTTCTCAATCACAAACCCATCATTTGCTTTCTATGCGAGGAGAAATTCTGAAGTTTGTTTAGGTTATAAAAATGCCTATGCAAACACTAAGGCAAAGATCCTATACCTTATGGATTTGGTTGCATACTTGGGAGCCATACATATATGTCTTCTCAATTGTTTTCTTGTAAATTTTCAGTCCGTCTTCCCAATCTTTTCTAACCTCTTCTGATTGATTCTTATAGTTATCATGCAATATTTTATATGTCATAGAGATTAGCCCTTTTTTAACAGCTCCTTGTGTTTTACATTAAACTAAAACTCTACCAGAGCAAGTCTTTCACTTAAAATCCCCCTAGCTCTTTCCCTTTGCCTGTACTCTGAGATCAAGCCCTGGTAGGGAAAGCAGTCTCTACCCTGCAAGCCAAATGTCTTCTTGACCTCATCTCCCTCCTTTCCTGTTATTCTTGCTTGAGTTATTTGCTGCCAATATCTTGATTCCTTTGCCAGGTTTCTCTAGTAAACTCCAGCCCCCTCCCACCTATTTTCTGTAACCTTACTTGTAGTGATACCGATTAACAAAAAAGAAGTTTTGAACCTTATTCAAAAGGAGCCATCCAAGAAGTCCCATCACACCAGACAGAATTGGGGCATTATTCCAGATTCTTTTTAGTTCCTAAAGAAGATGAAGGACTTCAGGCTCATACTAGACCTCAGCAGCTTCAACAGATTTATTCCAGAATGAACATTCTGGATTTTTATGGTGCACCCTGACCTGTGTATAAAACGGGAAAAAGGGGGTTGATGATGATGATTATGATGATAGTGGTGGTGCAGTCAGTCTTTCCTGTTAGAAGGACACAGGGTGTGCTGTTTTGACTTTCAAGGTTCAGGCCTCCACATAAAGATCATAAAGGAGTCCTGGAGATTTCTTCACTTCCGGGTAGGAATTAGTCTTCATCAGCTCTTTCATTTGCTGTAATCTGAACCACTGTTGTTTTTATTAAATGCACATCTATAATTTGGGGGTGAAAATATTCTCTTAGTTGGATGACTAACTCTCTTGACCACGCAGACTCTTGAGAAATCAGTGAAAGCATGGGAGTCTCTTTTCCATCTATTCCAGTTGTAAGGAATTATGGGGAAGTACTACAGAGTCCAAGATGGAGCTATCCTAGATTCTCCATTCATAGGATGCACACTGGATACTTTGCCCTGCTAGGCCCATTTCTGTCAGACAGAATTCCTTCACTTCAACAAGCAATGACACAGCTCCTTCATTTTTTTGTTTCAGCAGCTTTTTGCTTCAAAATTCTAGTCTTTCTGGAAGCAGTGAATTCTCCAGTACCTCTTGCAAGGTATAATATTATGTGATCAGTGAACCCCGAAGTACAATCATCACATTTCTATCAAACCACTTTTCTAATGAAGCTACAACTTCCAAAATCTGAAAAGTACTCTTGCTGTTGTGACATCACACCCCTAACATTGCTGTCACATTCTGTTTTATTTCCCGCTTTTGTAATGGCTACCATCGCAGATGTACAGTATCTGCCCTTAGGTTAGTGGGCATTATCGAGGGTCGACAGTTAAAGATACATAGTAACAGTCATTCGGCAGAATGGACAACAGTGTTCTGAAGATTACACTTGTCCATCTAACTCAGCAGGGCTTTCAGGACTCCCTTCTATACAGTGCATTTGACATTCACACAAAAAACGTGTAGTGTGGTATAAAAGCAGTCAGGATAGAACTCTTTTCTACCCACTGAATTGAGAAGGCGTATAGCTATGGGGATGAAATATGTCAAATAGTCACATTCTGATAGTCACTCCTATGCCTGGAGAGGCCAGTTTATTAGCTCAGTCGCTGTTTACAGATGCAATATGAATAACTCCTCTCTGTCACTGGGAGAAACCTCACTGAAGCCAGTTTGCTAGCTCTGTCACTGTTTTCAGATGCTATATGAATAATCCCTTTCTGTCACTGGGGGAAACCTCACTGAAGGTTGTTTGCATACATGACCAGTGCCAAAATGCAACAACTGTACTCCCTAAACTTTTGTTTGGGAGACCAGCTATGGCATGTTGCCATTCCCAAACAATCTCCAGGTCCTCTTTATGCTATCCCTCCAGTTTCGCCTTATCACATAATTTATTTAGCAAGCTACTCAAAGCAAGTTCAAAGCCACTCTTTTAGGTACTCTCAGACCTTGACCAGTGTGTACGTCTGTTTTGGCCTCATCTTCTGGAGGAACCTTTACAACTGCTCAGCTGTCCAGAATTTTGCAAAATGTCAAGATTTTTGCATCATATTTTGGGCTTGTTCCTTTTAATATTTGTGGTTTTCTAGTAAATCATTGAGGACTGAAATCACTAAATAATGACAGGGAACTGAGTTTCAGACTCCATAGCCTTCAGAAAAATACATACTAATGCAAAACTTGTTATTCTGTCAACTTTCTAAGTTTATAAGAGCCATTTTAACACATGTTCTGGTTTTTGTACCCCTATTATGTTTGGCTCTGTCCAGAATTCTTACATTAAGAGGTTGAGATGTATGCTGTGGCAACCTTATTGACTCATCCATCTGATAAGCCTCATCCAGGGTTTCACTGCCATTATCTAACTACATGGTTATGCTTCTGATAATGAGCATAGAAGCTGCATATTCGTCTATGGTTGTCTACATTCTCACTTTTTGTGGAGACTGAACACAAGGAAAATGTAAAAAAAAACAAATGGAGACTTTCTCCATCTGAGCCACCTGTAAAGGGTTAGATCCCATTTCTGTGGCTTTGCTGGCTATTTTAAATTAACTTTCTAGATTTTTGACCCATGCCTCAGCTACGTATCGATCAAATTTCCTACTGCTGCCATCTCTGTTTTCCACCAGAGACTTCACAATTCTTTTCTTGCTTTCTTGAAAGTTTACAAAGCTTTTCTTAGTGGTTACATTCCAGATACGACCTCCATTCAGGGAACTTGTCCCCCCTTGGGATTTATACTTTATGCTGTAAAAAGATATTTTATCACCTTTTCAGCCTGTCTACTTGGCTGAACCTGAAGTACATATCTTGGTAAACTTTTTATTTTTGCTATTACTTCAACAAAAAGAATTTAGGAGATGATTGTTTTGTAAGAATAGCGCATCCATGTAAATGAAGCTTTCTGTCACTTTAAAGATAGCCACATTTATAAGATTTATTCAATCTGTAAATTTGCCTGTGAACTTTCCCAGCAGAGCTGAATTATATGGACGTACACAGGAACTGAGTTTTTATATTTACCAAATGAAATCTGTAAGCAAATATTCTCAGTTATTTATCTCTTTTGCTTCTACAAATTGGGTTCCAAGGTATCCAAGGTCACTTTGTCCAGGTGACTTTAAGACTGCATTGAATTTTGTTATGAAATATGCAGGGATACTGTGTTGTTACTCGTACAGCACATTCAGTCAGAGCAGTGTCTACTCTTCAGGTATTTTTCAGATGTATTTTCTGCTGTAATATGAACTTAGCCGGACAGTTAGTTTTATAAGACATATAAGGATGTGACCTGCATGTTTCAGTCTTCTTTCAGGGCCATAGCTATACAGCATATATATAAATATATATATATATATATATATATATATATATATATATATAAATATATATATATATATTTTTTTGTATGTGTACATGTATGTATGTATATATATTTAAAGTGTGTATGTGTGTGCGCGCATGTGTATTTTTATGGTTTTCTGCTGACCGGATAATGATTATTATGTGTTTAATTTATGTTTGCAGGTGGCCATACGGATTCGGCCAATCAGTGAGACAGAGCTTGATGAGGGTTCTACTATCATTGCACACAAAGTGGATGATCAGGTACAGTCATCTCAGCTGAAACATTTTTATCAGAAAACATAATGAAACTTGCATTTCTTAAATACTATAGCCAGACATAATGTGCATAGTACAAAGCCAGCTTCACTGTTTTTTTTTTTTTTTTTTTTTTAATGAATTATTTTAAAGGCTGTACTGTCACATTCCCAGTCCATCAGAATAGTGTGGTAAGAAAAAAAAAATGTGTTAATGTTCTTTCTAAAATGAACCATCCAGGAAGTCCAACCAGAACAGAAAAGGTAGGCTTCTACTTGAAATTTGTTTTAGTTCCCAGGAAAGCCATGGACCTCAGACTAATACTTTATCTGAGTAGTCTAAATCAGGTCATCCAAGCAGAATTCCTTTTGCATGGTCTCAGTGTAGTGCATCCTTTCCCATTTATTCAAAGGACACTGTATGTACTGTTTAGACCTCCAAGATACCTGTGTTTACATCATGCCCACAGAGGAATCTGAGACGTGTCTTTATTTCATAGCAGTAGCCTATCACTACCAGTTATGGACGCTTATATTTGGCCTCATCACATTGCATGTAGTGCTTATCAAGTGCATTCCTGTAGTTGACAGCAAACCAGAAGTTGTAAAGCACTAAGGTATTTCTATTGCAGGATGATTGGCTTCTAGCCATTGTGACAATGGTCAGTTTAGTTGTAACCAGAGAATCCTTTTTCAGTCTCTTCCAGCCCTTGAGAATCTCACTGAGCACTAGAAAGTTACAGATAATGCCACTCAAAAGCTCATATTCATTGGATACACACTGAACACACTATCTTGCAAGGCATTTCTGCCCTCAAGCAGAATCTTTCCTCTACAGATCAGTGTTTCCGTAGTTCTCCAAGCACAAACAGTTCCTACTTCTCTCTGCCCCAAGGCCTTGGGTGTCATGGCATCCATGCTTTACATGGTTCCCATTGCCAGGTTTTATAGGAGAGTGCTGCAGCAAATCTTCTGAGGTATGATGTGGTTAACTTTCAGACCCCATGTTTCTTCCAGTCAACATTTCAAAAACTTGGTAAAAACATTCAAGATGGTGGCTGTGCTGATAGATTTTTACTCTGAGCAAACCCTTCCTAGCTCTTAATCTGGTTGTTGCTGTCACCACAAAAGTATGTAACTTGGGCAGTGAGGCATTATCAAAGACAGACAAAGCAAGGTGTATGAGCACAGACAGAGGCCAGTCTGTACATCACCATACTGGACACGAGGGCAGTCCATCTGACTGTGCAAGCATTCCAAGACGCCAAATCCATTGACATCATCAGTATCCCTGATCACCATACTGGGCATGATGGCAGTCCATCTGATTGTACAAAGCATTCCAAGTCACCATATCCATTGTCATCATCAGTATCTCTGATTGTACAAGCATTCCAAGTCACCTTATCCATTGTCATCATCAGTATCCCCTGTGGTTTAGCAACTGAACAAGCAGGAAGAAGCACACTCCTTCCTCCTTTACTGGGAAGCCATTTGAATATGAAATGGAGGAGTTTCAGTACTGAGCCCTGGGGAACTCCACTGGTTAACTTCACACTTTCAGATGAGGTACTTGCACCTGAACTATGTGGATTCTGTTAGCCAGTTTCCTATCTATCTTACTTCATAAGAATCCACATTTAAAGCATTTCGTTTACTTAACAATGCCATCATGGGGTGTGATCTCAAATATTTTGGCTAGGTTGAGATGCGCTATCTTGTGCAACTTATAATAATCAAAGGTATGACATATAGGTCCAAGGAAGTTATTGTTCCACTATATTCGGAATTCATCAGACCTGTCATTGACTACAGTGCCCCCTTTGGTATGTACCTAACCAGACACATCCCACAACTGGAATGCTCACAGAGGTTCGTCACTAAAAGAATACAGGACATAAGTAACACGTCCTTTGTAGACTGCCTCAAGACCCTGTCCCTGTATTCTGTCACCTACAGGCTGTTGAGGGGATATCTATGCCTGTCATACAAGACTTAATGTCAGACCCCACCATGATGGACCTCCTGCATATCTGCAAAGCAAACAGCACCAGAATTACTTGTTCTGAAGACTTAAACCTTGCCTGTGATATAAATAGGAGCTGCTGGAGAGACAGGTATGTATCCTGGAGACTACCCCTTCTCTGGAACAAGCTCCCAGTCCATGTGAAACAGAGTTCCTCCCTAACCCAATTCAAGTGTAACTTGGACAATTGGATAGGGAGCAGGAAATTCATCCCTGGCTTGGCAACTATGTCTCTAATGGGCACAGGCAACCTGTATATGGTTCATCTCCCAGGCCCCTGCTTGTAAATGTTTCATCTCCCAAGCCCCTGCTTACACTTATCAAGGGTACCAGAATTTGTCAGAGATTTGAGATGCATGGCTAGGCGTAAAAAGGCCCTTGTGGTCATTAGCCTAGTAAACACCTATTAACCTATGAACCTATGAGCACCATGGGGGAGTTGAGTTATCAGACATTTTGTTAAAAAAAATGAGCAGAACAACCACGGACCAACTCAACTCTCTGAAGTGTACATTCTCTTGTGGACCCCTCAACTGCAGTTACTGTAAGCACATTAGCAACAAAATGGGTTTCCACTGCTCTAACACTGACCGCTGCTACCACAGCCAAGAACCTGGAACTGCAGTTTGGAATCATTAGTTTACAGGGCCCCGTGCACCCGATGCCCTGCCTTCTATATCTGAGAAAACTATCAACAAACTTAAAACCAGAGTTGCTAGACACTTTGCAAACATCGCTACAGCAGCAACAATAATGCACTAGCTAAACACAACCGAGATCAATCCGGACACAAGACATTCCAATTTCATATTTTAGATTACATGCCAAAAGAAGAACTACAAAGATCATTAAATGACAGACTGGAAAATGTGAATTAGAATGGCAGATTAGATGAGAACCATATAAACCACCAGGACTTAACACTCATTTACATAACCAGCGTTCTCAATCGTAGGAGACTCCATTACCACATTTATTATTGACAGCTGAATTCTGCTGTTTTAATTTTACTCTGGTGGAGATTTATACAATTATTTATTATTAATTTTTAAATATAAATTGGTTATTAGTTATAGGTTCATAGGTAGGTACTAGGCTATTGGCCCTGGGGCCTATATAAGCCTAACCAAAAAGGTTCCCTGGCTTTCGCCACCCAAGAAAATTATTTTCCTTTGCCCCTGTCGAGCAGTGCTGCAGAAGTGATCCCCAGGGTGAATTTTCTATTTCCCATCCAGTCGTCAAGATTTTTCTTAGAGGGCCATTGAGGAGCTTTGCTTGACATGAATGGGTAGTTTGTTCCAGAGCATGGGAAGTCTCTGGGACAGGAATCTATCCCTCCAGCATGTTCTGTTTATTGTGGTGACAAGGTTTAGGTTCCTGGAGCATGAGGTTCAGAGAGATTGGGATTTCTTTAAGTGTAGCATGTCCAACAGCTCAGAATTTGACATAGCTATGTATGTTAGGCAGAGATCGCCTCTGAGTAGGCGATATGCAAGGAGTAGAGATGGAGTTTTTTGAGACAGTCTGCGTATGGCATCTGTTTGAGGACAGTAATCCTCTTAGTGAGGTATTTCTGTGGCCTTTCCAATTGTTGTAGGTGTCTTGTGACATACATGCCAAATTGGGCATTGTACTCTATAATGGGTCTGATGAGGGATGAGTAGAGAGGAACAATAACCTCCTGTTTTCTAGAGGAGAACCCTTTTGTGATGAGGTGTGCCACATAGAAGGATTTCCTGACTACTTTGACGATGTGGGTATCAAAGGAGAGACTACTGTCCACCTGTGTCCTTAGATCTCTTATCACACTTTCGGTGTTTAGTGAGCTACCGCCTATGCGGTAGTTCATGGGTACCGAGTTTTTCCCAAAGGGGATGACATTGCACTTCTTGGTATTGAGCTTGAGGCCATGACTTTGACACCAAGCATCTGTCTCTGTGAGGCCTTTTTGTAGAATGTCTACATCATTAGGTGATTCTATTATGGCTTCCAGTTTGCAGTCGTTTGTGAACTTTGTTAGCCAAAGACCTTCTGTGTTGGCCTGCACCTCAGAGAAGTAGATGCCTAACAGGAGAGGACCCAGGACCGAACCCTGTGGTACTCCACTTGTCACTAGCCTGAAGTTAAACTTGGAGTCAGCTACTTTTACTGTGTGGGTTCTGTCAGTGAGCCAGTTGGCCATCCATCTTTTGACATAGGGGTTTATGCCCAGTTTAGTGAGGGATGGTATCAAAAGCCTTGGCGAGGTCAAGATAGGCTATGTGCACTACCTTGCCCTCGTTTACGGCTCTGGTGACTGCTTCAAAGAAGTCAGTCAGGTTTAGTAGGCATGATCTACCTTTTACAAACCCAAACTGAGTGGGGTCCAGTGTTTGGAGGTTACCTATGTCTTTGTTTACAAGCTCCAAGATGATACATTCCATGGCCTTGCAGACCAGGCTTGTCAGGCTAATGGGGCGGTAATTTCCGAGGTCTGTGGTGGCACCCCCTTTGTGGAGTGGAATAACCGTCACTGTGCACCATTTAGTAGGCACATAGCCTGAGGTGACGCTATGATTGAACATGGTACTTAGGTGGGGTGCCAGTTTGTTTTGTAGTTCATGCAGTACGCAGCCTGGGATGTTGTCTGGTTCCATGGATGCTGTGTTCTTGGCTTTGGAGAGTGCGGACTTTACTTGTTCATCCGTGATTACAAGGGCTTTGTATTCTTCCCGTATTAAGATGGGCTCTTTGGAGGGGGGTAAAGTTAGCACTGAACCTATCTGCCAGGATGTTGGCAATATCGATTGGTTCTGTATATTTAGTGCCATTGTGCTGAAGCTCAGAGCAGATCTGAGTGTTGCCATTGAGATTTTTGACATAGCTGTAGAATGCTTTGTGGTTGTCTTTGGAATCAGAGGTGATTTTATTTTCATAACTGGCTTTGGAGGATTTGATGAGGGATCTCCGCTTCTTGCTGAGGCTGACCAGGGAGTTCCTCCAATCTTGGGATTTTACTCTTTTTTTGCAACAGCTTCTTCCTTCTGTTGTAGTGTTTGTTTATGGCAGAGGAGCACCAGATTGGCTTCCATTTTTTGGAGGATAGCGTCTTGGTTCTGTTGGGGATGGCACGATCCATGCACTCGTGTATGTGCTTATACAGTGCATTTGTGTAAGATTCAGCAGTCGTACCTCTATTTTCCATCTTCATGGGTGTCATGAAGTTTGCCACTTCTGTCTTAAGAAGCATGAAGTTGGCTTTGGAGTAGTTTTTGACAGTGGTTTCCTTAATAGGAGGTGGGTTGGGTTATGGATGTCTACGATGATTAGCTTGTGGTTGGATCTGACCAGCGAGGAGTTTACTTCTGGCGTGGAACACCGGTTACCCATATTGGTAATGTCCAGGCCCAGGATATTGCTGCCCCTAATGGGGGTGTGGACAAGCTGATCCAAGGTGTTGATATTTATGAATTCCAGAAAACGTTGAGCAAATGAGTTATTGTAAGGTTTTCTTTTGAATTAAAAGATTTCACACAAGAGGCAGATCTGAAGAAGTGTGAGCTAAAGTGCTGCAGACAAGTTATATTTATTAATTTTTAGCATACAGAGATGTTTTTAAGTTGGTTGCTTTCCCTATTATTTAAATTCTGCTATGTATTTAAAAAAATACTGTTGTTTAACTGATAATCTGTTGTACACCAAGAACAACATGTAGTTTCTATATAAAAAATACCAATCACATATAACCTAAATTATTAAGTCCTCACTGCTGTTTGTTATAAGACGCACAGCAGACCAGCATTTCAATTTTTCACCCAGTCAGAATTTATTTCCTGATTTCATGCATAGAGTTTCTCTAGCCAATCACACACCCACTGGATAGTGTGGTATGTGTTTTAGACAAGTTAGCCTACATAGTGTATTAGATGGTTAACACCTAATGGTACACATTTATGTATTTATAAAGCCTACCAAACACTTGAACCCTATTACTATATTCTCATAGGTGCGTTTATAAGTCTTAGAGCTCACCAGTTTGTCAAAGTTCTCTCATTCAAGTTTTGAATTTCCTGGCTGCAAACACTCTGTTTAGTCACACAGAAGCTGGAAGCAAGATAACCATTGGAATTTTAAAACCACCTATATTCTAATATATATATATATATATATATATATATATATATATATATATATATATATATATACATATATATGTATATATATATATATATATATACATATACATATATCTCAAAAGTTCAAAATACTGAAAACACACAGTATACCAACACTTAGTATGTTCCAGCACAAGTACATACATAAACAAATAAAACACAAACCATATTAATCTACAAGTATAACCAAGGGAGCAAGCCCCCATACACCCCTCATGTGGGAGACTGTAAACCCCACCCTCTGCTATTTAAATACATCAACTCTGAGATTGCACTGCAATTTCGGAGTTGATATATTTAAGTAGCAGGGAGTGTGGGGGATGCAGGGGGGCTCCCCCCCCCCATATAATTAAAGGGTAATATGTTTCTGTATGTACTTGTGCTGGAATATAGTAAGTGTTGGTATCCTGTGTATTTTCAATATTTTGAACTTTTGAGATTTTGGTTTTTCAGGATTCTGTAGCGCTCTCATATATATATATATATATATATATATATATATATATATATATATATATATATATATATATATATATATATTCTAAGAGATATTTAAGTTTTAACTAATCACAATTATATCTTTACGTTTCTGTAGAATTAAATGGAATGTTGATTGTTTTTCTTTGTTTTTGAAATATGTATAAACACAAGATTTATTTCTTGTTTCCTTATATAAGCACAGCGCTTATCTGCCAGTTTATATACGTTTCAACCAATAAAGATTTGTTGTTTTGCTACTACGAAGTGAAACTATTTTTAATAGCAACAAGAAGATTGCTGTCTCTACCTGCCTCCATACACTTTCCACTCACTCTGTTCTTTTTCCCTCCTGCTTCTGTCTCCTACCTGTTTCACACTTCCATCCCAATCTTTTTCCTCCAGCTAGGTACTTGTATACCTGCACCCCTACACTTCTATATACCCCTGTCCTGCACTTATCCTATTAATTTCCTTATCTTCCTTTCCTGCTCACTACTATCTATTAACTCTGCCATATATACTATCTCACCAACGCATTGTACCTTTCCAATTTCTCCTTCTGTCACATATCTACCTCCCACCTTACATCCATCCCATGCACTTCCTTTCTCTCTAACACACTAACACCTTTATAGAAGTTAATATGCTAATAGTTCATGTGCATAATCTCTGTTACACATATGCTGTTGACACTTGCTTTGTAAATATGTTCTACGTATCAACGTTGTTAAATTTAATTCTATTGTATACAGTGTTGCTTTATGTACATTGTGGATCTTTTCTCCCCGGGCCTTCACTGAAAATGGACTCTTCTTAGGCCCAGTGGACCTTCCTGGTCAAAAAATGCAATAAATAAATAAATGGTTGTTTTGGTACAAAGAACCTGAAGCTGTTTTTATTCACAAGAGGGAAAAACGTTTGATCGCAAACAAGATGTTTTACTACTGTTTGGAGTTTAATTTACAAATATTTCCTACTACTGCTGCTTGATGTTTTAGCTTACCTCAGATAGCTCAAAAGTCTAGTCTTTCATATGTTTTCTGAATGTTCTACTGTTGGGCATTCTGAAGAAATATATCCCTGTTCAACATCCATTTGTGAGGGTCTTCCCTACATCTGCTCAAGTGATCTGCCAAGCAGTTTTGTTCAGATTGAATGTACACTGCTTCGGAAAAAGAGATTGTACTTAATAGCAATGACCCAAAATGACATTGTGGAGATGCATTAGATTCTCCATCCTCACCCCTAGGTAACCAAAGTTTGAGGAGTCCTTAAGAAGGCTCCCACACAACACAGCCATGATCTTCATTCCCAGGGCAAGTAGCCTAGAGTTATGGATTACATTGAGAAGCAGATGTATGCATCCTTCACCATGAAGTCCCTAAACTGTCTTTTTTTATTATTATTAAACAAGAATCATCTTTATTAAATTATCACTTATGACATAGGCAATCATACATTTATATAAATGAAAACAAACTATGTGAGAGTGTTCAATGTCACCGTTTGTTCTTACAAATGGGTGTCGGAGCCGATCCTCGGCTCCGAGCAGCAAAGCTCTGCATCTAGGAGAAGCTCGAGACCAACCTACCTCCCACAATTCCCTCTGCCTCTACCTCAGATCTAGTTTGCCGCTGCAACCGATCGCATCGAATTTGAGAGCTCTGACCAACTTTTGGGAAGATAAGCTAATTTCTTTATATTTTCTTGTGAAATCTTCTGATTTTTTTGGGGATCTTAACTGAGTGTGTGTGTGTGTCTGGATCCATCCTTGTTGGCTACACTAATATATATAATTTATATATATATAGATGTTAAGTTGTCTATCTCGCCTTCATTCTTGCTGGATGGGTTCGGAGCCGACCTCGGCTCCGACTCGGCCACTCTAAAAGCTTGAGAGTTGGTTCCACCGGCTCGAGGCTCCCCTTATATTCCACAATGCTAGGCGAGAGTTACCCCAGATCTCGTTTGCCGCTACAGCTATCGAGGTGTTGGTTTTCTACCGGTTCTTGGTAAGTGACTTTTCTTGTGAAGTTAGTCTATTAAAACCCCTTTAATTTTAATATTTTTACTTATTTCCCTTAGTTTAGAGGAATTCTTATCCCCTTTCTTAAAAATTCCTGTTTTTTTCCCTCAAGAACTTTAAGTTCTTCCCCTGGGCCTACAGGCCTTTTTTCTTTCCCTAGTGTGTTATTTTTCTTATTTAAAAAACCTAGTTAGTGGTTTATTATAATTTAAACTAGACAGGGAGTAATTAGTGTGTTTGTGACTGTGTGTGATTACACCTTTAGATATGTCTAAAGAAGCAAAGGTCTCCGGATTCAAGAAGTGTGATGCGTGCTGTCAGAAAATGTCTCTGACAGACGCTCACACTTCTTGTGTCTACTGTCTGGGACCTTTGCACCTGCAGGACTCCTGTGCTGTGTGCCATGGCTTCAGCCCCAGGGTCCTGCAGGAAAGAAAAAAATAAGTTAATTTTAAGGGGCTTACTCAAGCCAGAGAATTCCTTTTCTGTATCTACAGGAAGCCCTCTAAGGCATCTAGGTCTTGCTCACAACTGAGCCGAGACCTAAGGTTTCTAAACCTCTGTCTACATCGGCTGGAGCCGATGAGTCTCAGTCCACAGTTTCTGTGGTTCCCTCGCTCGGCTGGAGCCGAGGTATTAGAAATTCCGTGTCGGCTCCGACCAGACCTTCGGAGCCGACAACTAGAAGAGGTCCAGGTCACCATCTCTTGGCTCCGTTCATTCGGCTCCAGGATCTCCTGCTGTCTGAACGGAGCCAAAGATCTCACTCCTCTAGGTCATCGAGGCTGTCGGATCATGACCTTCAGAGGGTAGTGAGTCGACTTCTTAAGTCCAAGGCACTGGCCCAGATGCTTCAGAGCCCGACTCATCAGTCGATGCCTGCCCGGTCCATCAATATATTCCTCCTTCGACTCTCTTGAGCTCGGAGCCAGGTCGCATCGAACCGAGACTGTGATAGCGGAGCCGATACAATTGTCTTCGGCTCCGCTCCGATTTCTTCCTTGGAAGAATCTCGGCCGACTTCCTCGTCGGCTCCGAGGGGTGAGTGGCATCGGACCCTTGTCCGACCCCTCTCCCTCGGTGCTTCGCGCTGGTGAGTTCTGCTCCGACATCGGCCTCGGAGCCATCACTGTCGGTGCCGAGGGAGGTTCTTAGCTTCGGAGCGGGACCTCTGGCTTTGCCTGACAGGGGTGCATTCGAGGTCATGCGGAGTGTGTTAGAGCCTGGCTCTACTCCACAGTCGGCTCCGCCGCCTCCCTCTGGTGCCTCAGGTCAAGTCGACTCACTCCCTCATCCCGGACCGCAGAGAGCCAGCTCCTCAGGAACCCCTGTGGGATTTCATCCTCTTCGAGGCCTCTCCTGATTTGGCAGAAGAGCCCCTCGGAAGAGGAAGTGTAAGAGGAAACACATAGACTCACCTGAGTCCATCACGTCTGACACAGATTTAGATGATTCTGAGGGTTCCCCCCGTTTCCCTTCTGAAGATGTCTCATTTGCAGACATTCTAGAGATCCTGAAGCAGAGGGGAAATTGGCCAGCCCTCAACCCTTCAGAGGATGAATCTGTGTATCTTGAGGCGTTTGGCTCTCGCCCTTCCACCTCCTGGGTGTCCCCTTTGACCCCTCATGCAGGTGGTTGCTAAGAAGGCATGGACGGCTCCTGATTCAGTGGACCCCACTCCCAGGAGACCCTCCAAGTTCATAACGGCACCAACAGACAAACAGTTCTTAACAAAAGGAGTTTCTGTGGATGCTATGGTGGTAGCTGCTGCCACTAAGAAGGAGCTAACTGATCCTTCAGTACCTGTCCATCCACCTAACAAGGAATCTAGGTCCATGGACAGGTACGGGAAGCGGATGTTCTCGTCAGCGACATTTACCATGCGGCTGAACTACCTATGCCATTTTACTGCCTTCAAAGGGACTTGATCAAGGAAGCGGTGAAATGTTAAAGGACCCTACAGCTGCGGGTTTTCAAGATAAGATGAACACGCAGCTGGCTACCCTTAACTCCATAACCAACTCCTCCATGCGCCTTCTTTCTTACGGCTGATGGAGCGAGTAGAGCCGCAGGGACAGGTGTGGCCTTACGTAGGCATGCCTGGATGCGGCTATGCAATTTTGCGGACCCCTTCAAGACGTCTTTCACTAACTCCCCGTTTGATGGATCATCTCTCTTTGGTCCTCAAGTGAAAGAAACCTTGACTAGGTGCGAAACTGATGGCAAGACCCTTTCTGCCGGAGTCCGTTTTTCTACTCCTTCTAGGCCTTACCCCAAAGGCCAGAAAGGTGGAAAGATGTGGTTCCGTAAACAATCTCAAGGGACTTCGCCTGACGCACAGAGTCGTTTCGCCAGAGGCAGAGGCGGGAATAAAATGGTAGACGCCCTAGGGGCAGGGGGGGTCCGCAGAACCAGGGCTATCGGGAAGCCTTCTCTGACAAGCCCTTTCAGCATCCCTGAGGTGTTGCCCGACTGCCCACCTTCGGAGGCAGTCGGGGGAAGATTGTCACTGTACCCAGAAGCCTGGCTATCCCTGACTCAAGACAAATGGGTACAGTCCATCATTTCAAGGCTATTCTATCCCTTTCTTCGCATTCCAAACCAATCAAAAAATCCCTTCCAGATGTTCCACCGCTCAAAGGGATCTAGCGGTTTTGGAGATTTCAAAACTGCTTGCAAAAAGAGCAATTCAGCCAGTTCCAGCAGACCAGCAAGGATCCGGAATCTACTCAAGGTTCTTTTTAGTTCCAAAGAAAACAGGGGACTGGAGACCAATTTTGGATCTCAGTATCTTGAACAGATCAGTCAAGAAAACAAGATTTCGGATGGTCACGCTGCAATCCATCCTTCCCCTTTTGGGCAAAGGAAACTGGATGTGCTCTATAGACCTTCAGGATGCGTACTATCACATAAAAATGAACAGACGCTCCAGAAGATTCCTCCGCTTCAGGCTGGGAACCAGTCATTTTCAGTTCAGGGCCCTGCCCTTTGGTCACACCACTGCCCCGGTGTTTACCAAATGCATGGCAGTGGTAGCTTCTCACCTGAGACGACAAGGATTCCAGGTGTTTCCATATTTGGACGACTGGCTCCTCACAGCTCCCACCAAGCATCTCCTTCTGATGGCCAGGGATTACACTTTTCGCATTTGTCAAAAGTTAGGCATTTCAATAAATTGCGAAAAGTCTGTTTTGTCGCCTTGTCGTGCTATTACTTTCATAGGCGCAAATCTAGACACAGTAGACATGTCTGCAGACTAACACATCAGAGAATAACAGACATTCACAAACTGGTCTCACTCCTTTTCAACAACAACAGAATCAAAGCCAGGTTAGTTCTGAAAGTGTTGGGAATTATGGCGGCCATACCTCTGCTTCCATTAGCCAGATTCCACATGCGGATCCTTCAATGGATGCTCTTTACTCAATGGTCATACCAGCAACTTCCAATGTCTCACACCATTATGATCACGCGTGCAAAATCATCTCATGTGGTGGATGTCTTCCTCAGCTCTTGTTGGGAAGCCCCTTTGTTCCACCCCCGTCGGTTGCTACTCTGACAACGGATGCCTCCCTGATCGGGTGGGGGGGGGGCATTATCAGGGCAGGACGGTCCAGGGCAAATGGCAACCAAACGAATGCCACTTGCACATAAATGTTCTGGAGATGAGAGCAGTGCTTTTAGCGTTGCAAGCCCTTCAAGACTCTCTTCCCTTGGGAATGATTGCAATCCAGACAGACAATATGTCTGTAGTGTGGTACATCAACAAACAAGGCGGAACCAGGTCATACCCTGTGTCGAAGCACTCAGATTGTGGCAATGGGCGATTTCTTCTCAGCGGTTTCTGATAGCAACGCACATCCCGGAAGTCCAATCAAATTGCGGACAAGTTGAGCAGAGCTATCCTCATGCCTCACGAGTGGTCTCTGAAAGACTCTGTTGTGAGAGAAATTTTCCTCAAGTGGGGTCAGCCTTGCTGCGATCTTTTGCTACTCCCCAAAACAGCAAGTGCAGAGAATATTTCACTCTATTCCCTTTACCAGGCCAACCCAGCAGAGACGCTCTAGTCCAAGTTTGGCCCCGGGACTTCTGTATGCATTTCCTCCTTCCCACTAATCTCTCAAGTGATACAGAAAGCTATCGCTCAGAAGGCCTCATTGATCCTCATTGCTCCTTACTGGCCTCGACAGGTGTGGTTCCCTTTCTACATCGATTTCTTTTGAGCGACCGTGGAATCTGGACCTAGTTCCAGATCTTTTGATCCATCAGTCGGGTCAGTTTCATCGCTCCCTCCCTCTCTGAACCTCACTGCTTGGTTCCTCCAGTTCCAACCTTAGCCAGGCTTCCTCAATTATCTCACTCCGTTGAGATATTTTGATAGCTTCCCATAAATCTTCCACTCGGAAGATTTATTTGAGTAAGTGGAAACGCTTCACATATTGGGCTCAAGGAAAGGACATAGATCCTTTCACTGCTTCCATCCAATTAGTCCTTGAATTTCTAGCTGAACTCTTCCATGCAGGTTCATCTCCTCTACTCTTAAAGTTCAATTGGCAGCTATTTCTAACTTTCATGTGGGTATTTCTGAATCTGCCTTAATGTCCCACAAGCTTTGCAAAGCCTTTTTGAAAGGAGTTTTTCTTCTCAGACCTCCTATAAGAAATCCTCCTTCTCCTTGGGACCTAAATTTAGTACTTGCTTCTTTGATCCTTCCCCCTTTCGAACCTGCAGTCTCCTGTTCTTTAAAATTGCTATCATGGAAGACTCTTTTCTGGTAGCTATTACTTCAGCTGGAAGAGTTTCAGAGCTTCAAGCACTCAGCTGTCGACCCCCTTATCTATTGTTTCATAAGGACAGAGTATCCTTACGAACTAACCCGTCCTTTTTGCCTAAGGTGGTCTCGACGTCAAATCTAAATCAAAGCATTGACCTCCTGTCTTTTTTCCAGAATATTCCAATAGGTCTGAACAAAAATTACACTGCCTGGATGTTCATCGTCAATTGAGGTACTACTTGGATAGAACAAAACAATTCAGAAAATCTGATCAGCTGTTTGTCTCCTATGGAAAGCAGAAAGGGACTTTCAGTTTCAAAGGTATCATTATCCAGATGGCTAACATCTTTGATTTCCCTTGTATATGAAATTAGACACCAAAACTGCCTAATAAACCTAAGGCCCATTCCACCAGAGCTTTGGCTACTTCTTTAGCCTTCCAAGACAGACTGCCTATTGACACCATTTGTGCAGCGGCTACTTGGGCTACTCCTCACACTTTCATTTCTCATTATAAGTTGGACTTAGCTTCTAGGCATAGAGCTAACTTTGGTTCCACTGTTCTCAGGAGTCTGTTCCGTTAGGCCACCGGGACAAGGTGCTAGGGGCCTTGGTCCCATCCAGCAAGAATGAAGGCGAGATAGACAACTTAACATATAGAAGTTATGTTCTTACCATAACGCTCCATGTTAGTTGTCTTCTTCTCGCCTTCTCCTTCCCCACCCTCCTTCCCCTGGCCTGGACAGACCTAGAGGAGTTGTGATTGTGACCTCTCTTTCTACCACCTCTTTCTTAGGCATATGCTGTTGTGCATATTTCCTGGTTCAGGATGTAGGTCACCCTTCTTTCTTCCTGTTGTTAGAGGTGGACTCTGTTTAGAGTTATTCTGTTACTATTATAAGCTGGGGTTAGCTTACAAACGAGATCTGAGGTAACTCTCGCCTAGCATTGTGGGATATAAGGGGAGCCTCGAGCCGGTGGAACCAACTCTCGAGCTTTTAGAGTGGCCGAGTCGGAGCCGAGTTCGGCTCCGAACCCATCCAGCAAGAAGAAGGCGAGAAGAAGACAACTAACATGGAACGTTATGGTAAGAACATAACTTCTTTTTTAGTTTCCTTAGGGCCTACCCCTCCTAGTTACTAAATTTAGGATTGATACTTGCAATTTTTATTGCTGTGTTTGTGGATTTGTATCTCACTTTCTTGGCAAAGAGGTGTCAGTGTGGGCAAAAGATGTCTGTCACTGACAACCATAGCTCCTGTGTCTACTGTCTTGGCCCTCTCCATCTACAAGAAGACTGTTCTATCTGTCATTCTTTTAGTGGAAGGGTCATGACAGATAGACGCAGGAAGCTTATGGATAGGGGTCTTTTGAAGCCTGCTTTCCAAGAGGCGCTTGACAAGTCGGACCAGGCTTCTAAGTCCACATCATCAGCTCCGAGTTCTTCGCTTAAATTTCGTTCACCGGTTCCACAGGCTTTGGGGCCGAGTGTCGAGCTTCTTACTGTGACCGAGCCTCGAGTCTTGGAACCGGTGTCAGAGCTTCCACCTCCTGCTATATTGAGGTCCGACCCATTCTTCCAGGCCCCTCTCCGACACCGACATAGATCGTGTGGTGCAGAAGTTAATGGAGAACACGGCCCTGTCCAAGCTCATTTCAGTCTCCTCCCAATTGGTGTCGAGACTCGAAGGCCTTCCCTTATCTCCATCTGGTCCTCCTCCGAGGCCTACACAGCTTTCGGAGCCGGGAGATGTTGATCTGATGATAGTGGAGCCCTTGGTGCCGGAACCGTCCCTTCCTCGGTCGGCACCGTTGACCTCGACTCAGTCGGAACCGTTAGTGGACTCGCGGAACCGACGATCTCTCCTTGGCTCCGGGACCGAGAGTCAAACCGATCTTTCGGTGCTGACTCTCCCCCTCGGTACCTTGGCACGGATCACTTCGGTTCCGTCCTCTGGGTCGATGCCCTTGGCCTCCGCGTCGGAGACACTTCCGCGGTCTTCGGAACCGGAGGACTCCTCGACTCGGGGTCTGGGGGTCTTTGACCTCATGAGGAAGGTATTGTCTTCTCAGACAACCACGTCAACGGAAGCAACTTCTCTCTCCCATAAAGATCCGTTGTCTACTTCTGCACCCACGACTACCCATAAGCATAGAGCACCAGTGTCTCAGCCATTCCCAGAGGGAGCCCCTTCTTCCTCGGAGGCCTCATCGGAAGCCCCTCCCAATGACGTTCCGAGGAAAAAGTTGTGCAAGAGGAGGCACTTAGATTCTCCACAAGAATCTTTAACATCGGATACTGACTTAGATGAGTCAGAAGGGTCCCCAAAATCACCCTTGGAGGATGTCTCCTTTGCTGACATCCTGGAGATCCTAAAGCAGAGAGGTGATTGGCAGGCCCTACCCCCTTTTGAGGATGAGTCGGGTCTGCTGAAAGCATTTGGTGCTCGCCCTTCCTCCTCCTGGGTCACTCCGCCCTTCGACGAGTTAATGGAGTTAATTGCTCGAAGGGCGTGGGAGGCACCTGACACAGTGGAGCCAGTTCCCAGGAAACCTAACAAATACATAACTGCCCCTCAGGACAAGTCATACCTTACTAAGGGAATTCCAGTGGGCGCTATGGTGGTGGCAGCCACTAAAAAGGAGATGTCTGAATCTTCCTCGTCTGTCCATCCCCCTAACAGAGACTCTAGGACCATGGACAGATATGGGAAGCGCATTTTCAGTTCAGCGACTTTTTCCATGCGATCGCTAAACTACTTGACACACTTCACACGATTACAGAGGGATCTAGTCAAGGAGTTGGGAGATACCATCCAGGGTAATACAGATGCTGCTGTCTCGGACAAAGTTACAGCACAGCTCAATACCCTTACATCCATAGTGAACTCGTCCATGAGGCTCATCTCGTATGCAGCCGAAGGGTCGAGTAGGGCTGCAGCTTCAGCGATTGCTCTTCATAGACAATCCTGGATGCGGCTGTGCTCCTTTGCGGAAGCCTTCAAGTCTTCCTTTACTAACGCCCCCTTTGATGGTGCCACTCTTTTTTGCCCCAAAGTAAAGGAGACTCTAACCCGGTGTGAGCAGGAAGGAAAGACTCTGTCTGCTGTTGGAGTCCGTTTTTCCACCCCATCCAGACCGTACCCCAAAGGGCAACGAGGTGGAAAGATGTGGTTTCGTAAACCCCAGGGTTCTTTCTCAGGCACACAGGGTGATGCCCCCCCAGAGGCAGAGGAGGGGGCAGAAATGGAAGACGCCGCTCTGGCAGCAGAGGGGGTCCGCAGAACCAAGGTGACAGGGATACTATCCCTGGGAAGCCTTTCCAGCACTCCTGAGAGGAGGCCCGACTGTCCTGCTCTGGAGGCAGTCGGGGGTCGCTTAGCTTTATACCCTCAGGCCTGGCAAAGCCTTACTTCAGACAATTGGGTAAAAAGCATTATCACCAGAGGTTACAAAATTCCCTTTGTATTTCCCCCGTTACCACAAAAACGGTTCCCAGATGTACCACCCCATCTGCAAAAACCAGCAGCGATAGAAATCTCAAAGCTGCTAGAAAAAGAGTCATCCAACCAGTCCCGGCTGACCAAAGAGGATCCGGAACTTACTCAAGGTTCTTTTTAGTTCCAAAAAAGACAGGGGACTGGAGGCCAATTTTAGACCTAAGCAATCTCAATACATTTGTGAAGAAAGAAACGTTCCGGATGGTCACGCTTCAATCGATCCTTCCGTTTTTACAGAAGGACGACTGGATGTGCTCAATAGATCTCAGGGATGCCTACTACCACATCAAGATGGCCAGAGTGTCCAGAGATCACCTGCACGTCCAGCTGGAAGCCATTCACTTTCAGTTTCGGGCCCTGCCCTTTGGGCTAACCTCAGCCCCCAGGGTTTTCACCAAATGCATGGCAGTGGTAGCGTCTCACTTGAGATGCCTAGGATTCCGGGTGTTTCCATATCTAGACGACTGGCTCCTTACCGCCACCACTGAGCGTCAACTGATTCAGGCCAGGGATTACACAATCAGCCTTTGTGCTCTGTTAGGGATTTCGATAAATTTCGAAAAATCTGCGTTACAGCCCTCACAGCATATTTCATTTATAGGCGCAGATCTAGATACCCGTTCCTTGCTAGTAAAACTACCCTCCACAAGGATAGCTTCCCTACAACAACACGTATCTCTCCTACTATTATCCAAGAAGTCCCCAGTCAAACTAGTCCTAAAAATCTTAGGGCTCATGTCAGCTTCCCTCATTGCAGTCCCCATGGGGAGGTTACACATGAGAATTCTCCAATGGCTGCTGTTCACACAGTGGTCGTTCCAGCAGTTACCGCTAACACACGAGATTCACGTAACAGATTCCTGCAAAGCACACCTGTCTTGGTGGTTACAGGATCACAACCTCATCAGCGGCCGACAGTTTGTGTTACCCAACCCAACGGCCACGGTGACCACGGACGCTAGGGTGGGGGGGCATCTTTCAGGGAAAGACAGTCCAAGGCGAATGGTCCAGCTTAGAGTACAACCTGCACATAAATGTTCTAGAGATGAGGGCAGTGTTTCTAGCATTGCAACACTTCTCCCCCCTTCTACTTCTAGGGACTATTGCAGTACAGACGGACAACATGTCCGTAGTCTGGTACATAAACAAACAGGGAGGAACCAGGTCTTACCAGTTGTGCAGAGAGGCCATGAGAATTTGGCAATGGGCAGAGTCCATGGGTCGCTTTCTAATAGCAACGCACATCCCGGGGTTATCCAACGTCATAGCGGACAGGTTGAGCAGAGCCATCCTGTTACCTCACGAGTGGTCCCTCAATCAGAAAGTGGCGGAAAGGATTTTCCATAAATGGGGCCAGCCTTGCTGCGATCTGTTTGCGTCTCCAATGAACACCAAATGCAGAAGCTACTTTGCCCTTTACCCCACCAGGATGTCCCCAGGGACGCTCTGATTCACGATTGGCCCCGGGTCTCCTCGCTTCCTCCTATACCACTGATCCCAAAATTTCTTCAGAAAGCCAAGGACCAGGAGAGGACTATAATTCTCATTGCCCCATTCTGGCCTCGACAGATCTGGTTCCCCTTTCTTCAAGCCCACCAAATGCAGGAGCCCTGGATTCTGGACCCAGTGCCAGATCTGCTGACTCATTCGTCAGGAGCTCCTCACCCGTCACTCCTATCCCTCAAGTTAGCAGCCTGGCTGCTCCACTTCCCTACTTAGCCAGGTCTGACCTTCTCTCTCCGGAGGTCCAGAACATTCTGGTCGCCTCCCATAAGGCTTCCACTACTAAAATCTATACCAGTAAGTGGAAACGTTTCATCCACTGGGCGACTACACAGCATTTGGATCCTTTAGTAGCCCCCCTAAACAAGATTTTGGAATTCCTGCCCATTCTGTTTCACCAAGGAGCCTCTACTGCCACTTTAAAAGTTCAGTTGGCCGCTATTTCCAACTTTCACATAGGAGAAAACGGGGCTCCCATTATGGCTCATAGGCTTTGTAAAGCCTTCATGAAAGGGTCCTTTCATCTCAGACCAACAGTTAGGTTATCTACAGCTCCTTGGAATCTAAATTTACTCTTATCCCAGTTAATTTTACCACCCTTTGAACCAGCTTCTCCCTGGTCCTTAAAGTTCTTGTCCTGGAAGACTCTTTTCCTAGTAGCTATCACTTCAGCCAGACAAGTATCAGAACTTCAGGCACTTTCCATCAAGCACCCATATTTAATTTTTCACCCTGACAGGGTATCATTACACACCAACCCTTCCTTTCTCCCTAAGGTTTGTTCGGTTGCCAACATTAATCAGTCCATTGAGCTTCCTACATTTTTCAAGAACCACTCCAACAAGCTGGAATATATGTTACACAAATTGGATGTTCATAGATAACTCAGATTCTACCTGGATAGAACTAAGGACCATAGGAAAGCGGACCAACTTTTTATAGCCTTTGCGGACAACAAAAAGGGCATGGCAGTCACGAAGCGCACACTTTCTAAATGGCTAACTGATTGTATAACCTTCGTGTATTCTGCTTCAAACCAGAATTTGCCCACCAAACCAAAGGGACATTCTACTAGGTCAGTTTCCACATCTCTGGCTCATGCGGCTCATCTGCCATTGGACACTATTTGTGCAGCCACTTGGTCTAAACCGCATACATTCATCACTCATTATAAAGTTGATAGGACTTCCAGGGATAGAGCATCTTTTGGTTCCACTGTGCTCAGGAACGTTCTTCCGTGAGTCACTCATGGTAACGGAGCTAGGGACGCTACCCATTTGTAAGAACAAACGGCGAGATTGAACACTCTCACATAAAGAAGTTATGTCCTTACCATAACGTTCCATGTGGAGTGTTCATCTCGCCTTTGTTCTTACATCCCCACCCTCAGGTCTGGAAGAACATACGGATTTAGAAGTCTGGTCTGTTTGTCTCCCTCTAGTGGTCTCTCTGTTGTTCCTACTGGCTTGGGCTAGTTACTGCTCCTTATGTATACTTATGTATCCTTTTTATGCTTGATTACCTTTGTTATTGCTGGATCTGGTCTTGTTTTGCAAACTAGATCTGAGGTAGAGGCAGAGGGAATTGTGGGAGGTAGGTTGGTCTCGAGCTTCTCCTAGATGCAGAGCTTTGCTAAGCGACCGACTCGGAGCCGAGGATCAGCTCCGACACCCATTTGTAAGAACAAAGGCGAGATGAACACTCCACATGGAACGTTATGGTAAGGACATAACTTCTTTGTATTGACATAATTTTAGCTGCAAACATTATACATCACTTATAATCTAGCCATTCACTGTCAGTCAAACATTACTTAGCTCATTCAAATCCTGCCTTCTTTTAAACCTCATTCCTTATCTGCATGTATTGTTCCCACAATTCCCATTTTTTCTATGCAGTTTGCTCCTACCATTTTCTAAAGATCCCATTTCCATTTGTTTTATCTCTGTTACTATATTCACTACTTCTAGTAAAGTTGGTTTAGACTTTGATTTCCATTTTCTAGTAATTGCTTTTATGGCAGCCACCATAATTAGAGCAATCAGCAAGGCCTTACTATGTCTAGGCAATTCCAATTCTGTATCATAGCTCATAAAAAAACTTTCCTTAGTTATACCAGTTTGCTCACCAGAATATCTGATAGAGTAGCCTGCAGGAAATCTTTAAAGTCTCCCAACACATTACACTCCCAGAAAATATGTTCCCAATTACTTCTTCCCCATCACAACTCCAACATTTTCTGTCCATCTGAGGAACAATTCTTTGGCGTGTACTTGGGGTATAAAAATACCTGTGTAAACATTTCCAAGATCCTAAATCTTCTAGACTTTGTTGCATTTTTGGAAGGCATACATATATCTCCCCATTGTTTCTTTATGAATTGCTTATCCAGTCTCTCTTTCCACTCCTTTCTAACCTCCTCTGATTGATTCTTATAGTTGTCATACAATATTTTATATGCTCTACTAATTATTCCTTTTTTAACAGCAGCTTCTGTTCTAGATTATAACTCTACCAGTGCTGGTCTTTCACTTACAATCCCCCTATTTATTTCTCTTGCCTATACTCTAATATTAGTCCTTGATAGGGAAGGCAGTCGCTAGCCTACAGTCTTTTGGAAGAATCGGCTTATCCCACTTTTGACTGTTGCCATCTTTCCCTCCCAGATAAAATCCTCCAGCTCTTTATTAATTGCTATTTACAATTTTTCCTCTGGTTGATAAAAATATGTCTAACCTATGTATAAAACTAAAGGGACTAAAAACATTTAACTGCTTGTAACTTGCTATCCATATCCATGTAACGGAGCTTCCAGTTTCTCATTTTTTGTGTTATCTTTTGTTTAGTCACTTCCCACATATACTTGGTTGCCACACCAGAATCCTTTTTAATCTATACTCCTAAGTACTTCATTTTATCATGTTCCCATAAATATGGATACAGCTGAACCAATTCATGAGTGGGTACATAATTTACAGCTACTGCCTTTGCTTTAGCTTCATTAATCTTGTATCCTGAAAAAGTTGAAACTTCCTCAAAATGTTCCACAACACTGAAATGCTTTTTTCAGGAATAAAATAATATAATCTGTAAACAGAGCCAGCTTTTCTTGACTACCATACCAGTTATATCCTTGAATTTCTGAATCTCTCATTTTATTTGCCAATGGTTTTAAGTATAGTGCAAATAAAAAAGGGGAAAGAAGACACCCCTGACTGGTTCCTGTGCTCAAACAGAAATCATCAGGAATCCACCCACTTTCATTTTCGCATCCAATCCCTCATATATATCCTGCTAATTTGCTTTATAATTTTATCAGGGAATGTTAATGCTTACATTGACCTGGTCATAAACTTCCATCATATTCTGTCAAATGCTTTCTCTGCATCAAGACCCACCAACAACAATGGTGTTTTCTTACATTCAGCTTCCCTCTGGATCATCAGTGTTCTGTTAATGTTGTCAAATGTTTGCATCCCCTCCACAAAACCACATTGATCCATATCTATCACTTTTGTCATTCTTTTAGCCATTATAGACATAAACACTTTATAATCATAGTTTAGGATTGAAATAGGTCTGTATGAACCCGGATCTGATGGGTCTTTACCATCTTTAGTTATTACAGCCACCATCACTTTCTTCTAGGATGTTGGTGCTTCACCTCCTCTTAAAATACAGTTAAACAAAACTTTCCAGAGCTTTATCAGTTTCTTCCCTCCTAGCTTCCAGACTTCCACAGAAATGCCATCTAATCCTGGGGACTTGTCTGTGGACTGGCTATCTCATCCCCTCCTATCCTGTTGGTAATTGAGCCTCATCTCCCTCTAACCTTGGCATATTTAATTCTTCCATAAACATTACCACACCACAAAAGAAACCTCCCACTGCTTGGTACGATAAAGGCTGTCCTCCACCACAAATACGAAAATAGAGCTGGAAATAACTGAAAGATGATGATGATCAAAAACCAAAGTCTTTATTTGCTGGACACACAACAGATTGAGCGCGCTTTCGTCTCTTATCATGAGACTTCCTCAGAATCTGCTTCCTTTGTGGTGTGGTTCCTTGTTGGTATTGGGCTCGCCAGTACCTACTATTTCAGTGATCTTCCATAAACATTTCCATTTGTACCTTTTCTTGATCTCCATATTTCTCTGCTTTATACAAACTTTCATAAAAGTTGCCTTTATCTGCTGATCAGCAGTCAGAGTATAGCTATGCGAGGGAGCCAGAGCTTTTTGAAGATGGCCTGTTGTTGAATCTCAGGCTGGATACGATCTATATAGCCAAAAATTACTGCAGCAGTGAGAAATTTGAACATCTGCTGTTATGGAAGGAGCACTTGCAGAGCTGTACTGTCTTCCTTCTTTTTAAACTGGCCAGTGGCAGTTACCACAGATTTCCCCACAGGCCGGATTTACTCAAGTAAGGGGCATTTGATACATCCTGGAATAAAACCTCTTCAGCTAACTGCCTGGATGATAAAATGTTGATACCTTTTCAGCACCTTTTTTTCTTTTCTTTTTTTATTTGATTTTAAAACCATAAATAAACAAATTGGATATAAAACAAACAAAAAAACTATTTACATAGGTCCACAGCTGATCAGTACATCAGAGTTATACATCAACAACAATTAATATTTTTCAAGCAATTATTTAAGTTTAAGCGAATATTTATATGAATGTGTAATATTAGAAAGTTCTCATCTTATTAGTTTAGACACCTTTTCTGAAAATGTGTAGCAGACGCTAAATAAAGCAAGAAAATCAAATGTGTGCAAGTGGAAATGATTTTCTAGTTGGTGCCACTCAGAGAGCCAGGACCCTCTTCAGGCCTGGCTGCCTCTGGTTCTTGATTATTTCTGTGAGTTTCTGTACATTTCTGCTTGTCTGCCCTTTGATTCCTCCTTTCTAGTGAAACATTTTTTTGAAAAGGAATGTTACATGGTCACCCATCTAGGAAAACAGGTAACTCCTCCTTGGGATCTGAACTTTGTACTTGAGAAACTTACTCTGTCTTCTTTTTAATTAGATCAACAGGCTGATTTGAGTTTCCCTACCTGGAAGACATGTTTAGTCATTGTTCTTACATCTGCTAGGAGAGTATCTCCCAGTCTTCTTTCCTTACCCTGAGAACAAAGGAGCAATAATTTTTCATACTGTAGATGTTCACAAGGATTTCAGATACCACCTAGACAAAATTCAGAAATGTTGACCAGCTGCTTGTCTCCTGTGAAGGTAAAGAAAACGTGAACTGGTGTCTAACCTGACCACCTCTGGGTGTATCTTATGCTGTTGCTTTTAGTTATACTCACCATAATAAGCCACTTTCAGGCAGGATTGCAATCCATCCCACAAGGACATTAGCTTTTTCAGTGACTTTCTGGAAGGGGAAAGGGGTGGACTCTAGAAGTATATTAGAGGTAGCAATATGGTCCTCTATACATACTTTTACAAAGGACTGTAAACTGAATTCCTTTTCCATGTCCATAACAGGCTTTGCTAGGACCGTTTTCCAGGGGTTCCTATAGTCTTAGTTTCATGGTCTGTCCTTTTTTCCTGGTTTTTCCCTAATCTATAGTAGTAAATGCATATAGCTTAGGCTGTTGCAACAGTGATCTGTTTAAACATATTACTGCTGTGTAGTTAAAATGACATGACGGTAGATGTTCTACTTGATGAGTGCTGCCGTGGTTTCCCCTCCCTGAAGCCCCCTTTTCATGCTTGTATTATTTGTTTTTGCCAGTGTATGGATCTCTTTACCCATTGTTGTATATGATTACTGTTTGGTTTGTTTCATTGTTTCATAGATGTATACTAGGCTAGTTTGGACATTACTCTAGATTATATAGAGAGAGTATGTTAGTTTGGACATGATTTAATGACTGCCTCTGTCCATCAGAGACATGAGGCCAGAAACACAGGGTGAATTGCTGCTTTCCCATTCACTGATCTTGGCTACATTTGAATAGGGTTAGGGAGGGACTCTGCTTCACATGGCTGGGGAGCCTATTCTGGAGAATGGGAATTTTCTGAGATACAAATCTGTCTGTCTAACATGTCCTTTTTATGTTGCAACCAAAATTTAAATCCTTAGATCTAGTAGTTCTGATGATGTCTGTTTTGCAGATGTGCTAAAGGTCCATCAGAGTGGGATCCAAGGAAGCCTTGTATGCCCGGCAAAGATCGGCTTTCAGTAGACTGCAGGAAACTGAATTTAGAAATATGGTTTAAGGAGCTTCTCAGAGGGTAGTGTGTTTATGCCTTGTATTCTTGTGGAAAGGAATCTTTGTGGGTGTTCCAGTTCTTACGTATGTCTGGTCAGGTGGATGCCAAAGGGGTTATCATACTCATGGATGAGACTGATGAGGACTGAATAAAGTGGCATGATGATTTTCCTGGACCTTGATGCCATGCCTGTACTTATAAGTTGAGTGACATAGAATGATTTCCTTACTACCTTGACCACGTGTTGGCTGAAGGCTAGCTTACTATCTGCATGTGTTCCCAAATCTGTGACTTCCAGGTCAACTCTTAAAGAGTGTTTTATCAATGACGTAATTTCCCTGGTATACATTCATGTAATTAACAGATATTACAGTGAACGGTTGTTTCTCTGAACTGTAATGTAGAAAAACCACAATAAGAACATGAAAAATTTCGAATGTTGATAAACAGACATGTCAAATTTGAGATTTCGAAATAACCGGATGTGCACAGTACCGGACATAGATTGACACGTAGTCACACTCACAGACATCATAAGAAGTACAGTCCTGTGTGAAATCAGCTGTTCAAGAGCCATTACATCTTCTGCAAATAGGTAGCGCTCCATCAACATGTCTTTTTTTTTACATAAATGCTATTGTGAATTTGGTGCAAACACATCTTCCAAAGCAGTTGCAGTGAACAAGTAGTAATACCAAACACCCATGCTCAGTGACATAACATCTTAAGGCAAGAAATATAAACAATACACAATCCGGGCCTTAAAACGAGCAATGCTGAGCTAACAAATTCACAAACCCCGGTGGTGTCATCTCTTCCCATTTATCCAGCAGGTTCTGAAATGCACACTCCTTTATATCTAACATTTGATGCTTAGGGGTACCAGGCAAACCAGACATACATTTACACTTAAGGTCTTCCACATGGTTCTGTTCCAGTTGGATGGCATGTAACACATCCAACAGGAACAACCTTTGCTTACCCATCAGACTCCTCAACCGCCTATGCCACCCTTCCAATTTCAAAACAATGGGAGGACAACAATACCTATGAGGTGATCTGATTGATTGCCTATACATAGCAGAAAAATACGGACATGCTCTACCATCACGCTCATTGGTTATTCTGGCACAAGCTTGATCAACTTCAACTTGGGTGTAACCCCTGATGGCAAACTCTTTCTTCAAATCTGACAAACTTCCTTCAAAGTCAGAAGTAATACATGACAACCTCAAGACCCTGAAGGCTTGACCTATCACAATGTTCTCAAATATATGTTGTGGATGCATACTCAGCCTGTGGAGATATGATGTTCCCAAGTCACTGTTGATTTCTTGGATGTGAACATTCGGCTGGAGAATGGCAAAATGCTGACCAGGATGCATAGGAAGGACTGATGTGAGAGTGTTCAATCTCGCCTTTGTTCTTACACATGGGTTCGGAGCCGATCCTCGACTAGCTCTGCATCGAGAAGAAGCTCGAGATCACCTAATACCCACAATCCCCCTCTGCCTTTACCTCAGATCTAGTTTGCCGCTGCAGCGTTCGCATCACTGGGTCGAGCTCGAGCACCTGAGATAAGATTTAGAATTTTATTCTTGTATTTTTTCTTGGTACTTTAGTGTTATAAGCTGTTTAGTGATAATTTGTGTGTGTGTGGTAAGGTATAGGAATCTCGCACCGTTAAGTTATAAAACTTAGTTAGAGTTCTCTTCGGGCCTACCACCCCTTATTGGATTTGACAACCGGATTGACTTTCACTACTGGTTTTGACAATTTTACCGACTTGACTTTTTCTGGATTTGACTATTTTCTACTTAGAGTGACATGTCTGAAAAGGCCAAATCAGGGTTCAAAATGTCAGTAACTGACAATCATAGTTCCCTCCATCTGCAAGAAGACTGCTCTATTTGTCATTCTTTCAGTGGGAAGGAAACTAATGGACAGGGTTTATTAAAACCTTCCTTTCAGGAGGCTCTGGATGCTTCTGACCAGGCATCCAAGTGAGCCCAAGTCATCGGCTAGTTAGATCACCGGTTCCACAGACTTGTGTTCAACTGTTATCAGTTTCGAGCCTCGAGTCTTGGAACCGGTGATGGAGCTACTATTGAGGTCGGCTCCGTCTTTGGTTCCTTCGACCCGTTCTTCTAAGCTCTCCGATATCGATGTGGACCGTGTGGTGCAGAAGTTATTGGAACATTCGCCCTATCCAAACTTATCTCGGTTTCCACCCAATTGGTGTCGAAACTTGAAGGCCTCCCATTATCTCCATCTTCCTCCTCCGAGACCTGTCCAGTCTTTGGAGCCGGAAGAGGTTGATCTACTGATTGTGGAGCCCTCGGTGCCAGAACCGTCCTTTTCTCGGTCTGCTCCTTTCACCTTGACTCCGTCGGATCCGGTACGAGTCTCGAGCCGACGATCCGTCCTTGGTTCCGGGGCCGAGTCGAACTGACGTTCCGACTCTTCCTCTCGGGGCCTCGGCGCAGATCGATTCGGCTCCGTCGGGTCGATGCCTTCGGTGCCTGTCTCGATTCTTCCCATTTCTTCGAACCGGAGATTCCTCGACTCGGGCCTGGGGCCTTCGATCTCATGAGGAAGGTGTTGTCTACCAGACAACCACATCAGTAGAACAGCCTCTCCTCCCCATAAAGGACCGTTATCTTCCTCTGCACCAACTGCCACATCCAAGCGTCGAGCACCGGTGTCTCAGCCACCCCTGGAGGGTGCCCTCTTCCTCGGAGGCTTCTTCGATGTTCCCCGAAGAGGTCCCTAGGAAAAGATTGTGTAAGAGGAGACACTTAGATTCTCCACAAGAATCTTTAACATCCGATACTGACTTGGATGAGTCAGAAGGGTCCCCAAAGGCACCTTCAGAAGATGGCTCTTTCTGACATCTTGGAGATCCTGAAGCAGAGAGGTGATTGGCAGTCCCTCCCCTTCTGAGGATGAGTCAGTCTTGCTGAAGGCATTTGGTGCTCGCCCCTCCTCCTGGGTCCTTCAATGAGTTAATGGAGTAGATTGCTCGGCGTGGGAGACACCTGACACGGTGGAACCGGTCCCTAGGAAGCCTAATAAGTACATCACTGCACCCCAAGACAAGGCTTACCTCACTAAAGGAGTTCCAGTGGACGCCATGGTGGTGGCAGCAAAAAGGAGATGTCAATCTTCCTCATCTGTCCATCCGCCTAACAGAGATTCTAGGACTATGGACAGATTTTTAGTTCAGCGGCTTTTTCTATGCGTCCCTGAACTATTTTACCCATTTTACATGCTTACAGAGGATCTAGTCAAAGAGTTGGGAGATACTCTCCAGGGTACTACAGATGCTGCGGTCTCAGAGAAAGTTTCAGCACATCTAAATACCCTTACATCCATTGTTAACTCATCCATGAGGCTGATATCATGGATCGAGTAATTGCTCTTCGTAGGCAATCCTGGATGTGCTTATGTTCATTTGGAAGCCTTCAAGTCTTCCTTTACTAACGCCCCATTTGATGGTGCCACACTTTTGGCCCTAAAGTAAAGGAGACCCTTACCCGGTGTGAACAGGAGGGAAAGACTCTGTCTGCTGTGTCCATTTTTCCACCCCTTCCAGACAAGGGCAACGTGGTGGGAAAATGTGGTTTCAACCCCAAGGATCTTTCCCAGGCACACAGGGTGATGCCTCTAGAGGCAGAGGAGGGGCAGAGGTGGAAGACGCCCTGGCGGCAGAGGGGTCCAAAACCAAGGTGACAGGGGTACCCTGGAAAACCTTTCCAGCACTCCTGAGAGGAGGCCCGACTGTCCTGCTCTGGAGGCAGTCGGGGGTCGCTAGCTTTATACCCTCAGGCCTGGCAAAACTTTACTACAGACAACTGGGTAAAAAGCGTTGTTACCAGAGGTTACAAAATACCATTCCTATCCACCCCCATTCCAAAGAAAAACTCCCAGATGTACTGCCCCATCTGACCCAGCAGCTATAGAAATTTCAAAGCTGCTAGAAAAAAAGAGTCATCCAACCAGTCCCAGCGGACCAAATAGGATTCGGGACTTACTCAAGGTTCTTTTTAGTTCCAAAGAAGACAGGGGACTGGAGGCCGATTCTGGACCTAAGCAACCTCAACACCTTTGTCAAGAAGGAAAAGTTCCGAATGGTCACGCTTCAATCGATCCTTCCATTCCTACAGAAGGACGACTGGATGTGCTCAATAGATCTGAAGGACGCATACTACCACATCAAAATGGCCAGGGCGTCCAGGGATCATTTCTGGGAGCCAGTCACTACCAGTTTCGAGCTCTGCCCTTTGGTCTGACCTCAGCCCCCAGGGTTTTCACCAAATGCATGGCAGTGGTAGCGTCTCATCTGAGGCGCCTAGGATTCCAGGTGTTTCCGTATCTGGACGACTGGCTCCTGTCTGCCACCACCCGGCCAACTAATACAGGCCAGGGATTACACCCTACAACTTTGTATTCACCTCGGAATTTAATTTCGAAAAATCTTTACTACAGCCATCACAGCATATCTTATTCATAGGAGCGGAATTAGATACGCATCATTTGATACTAAGGCTTCCTACAGAAAGGATAGTCACTTCAAAACAACATTTCTCCTTCTGTCGTCCAAAAATCCCCAAAGCTGGTTCTAAAGGTCTTGGGTCTCATGGCAGCTTCTCTCATTGCGATACCATTGGGAAGACTGCACATGAGAGTTCTACAATGGCTGCTGTTTGCACAATGGTCGCAACAGCTACCTCTGACACACGAAATTCTGATAACAAACACATGCAAATCACACCTAACTTGGTGGCTTCAGACTTGCAACCTTTCCAGCGGAAGACCATTTGTGCTACCCATAACCACGGACGCTTCCCTGATAGGATGGGGGCATCTTTCAGGGACAGACAGTCCAATGGACCAATCTGGAGTACAATCTGCACATCAATGTTCTGGAGTTGAGGGCAGTGTTTTAGCATTGCAACACTTTGCTCCCCTTCTTCCTCTAGGGACTATTGCAGTTCAGACAGACAACATGTCCGTAGTCTGGTACATAAACAAGCAAGGGGAACCAAGTCTTATCAACTATGCAGAGGCCATGAGAATTTGGCAATTGATCATCCGGGGTCATCCAGCGTCATAGCTGACAGGCTGAGCAGAGCAATACTGTTGCCTCACGAGTGGTCCCTCAAACAGTCAATTAACATGATATTGCCAGCCTTCCTGCGATCTGTTTGCGTCTCCAATGAATGCCAAATGCAGGAGCTACCAGGGAAGTTGGGTCTCCTGTATGCTTTCCTCCATTTCCCCTGATTGCAAAGTTTCTGCAGAAAGCCAACAACCTTCAGAGGACAATAATCCTCATTGCCCCATTCTGGCCTCGTCAAATTTGGTTCCCCTTTCTATTGCATCAGGGACCTTGGATGCTGGACCCAGAGCCAGATCTACTGACTCACTCGTCAGGAGTTCCTCACCCATCTCTCAAATCACTCCATCTAGCAGCTTGGCTGCTCCTTCCCTAGCCAGGTCTGATTCCCTTACACCGCGGTTCAGAATATTTTAGTGGCTTCTCATAAAGCTTCCACTACAAAAACCTACACCAGTAAATGGAAACGTTTCTTCTGGGCTAATTCATCATTTGGACCCTGTTATAGCTCCGTTGAACAAGATCTTGGAGTTTTTGACAGAATTGTTTCATGAAGGAGCTTCTCCTGCTACTTTAAGAGTGTAATTGGCTGCCATTTCTAACTTTCATGTGGAAGAATGTGGTGCGCCTATTATGGCTCACAGGCTTTGTAAAGCTTTTTTAAAAGGATCTTTTCATATCAGACCACCAGTTAGAATTCCTACATCACTGTGGAATCTGAACCTCTTACTTTCTAAATTGATGTTGCCCCCCTTTGAACCAGCCTCAGTTTGCCCATTGAAATTTTTATCGTGGAAAACTCTATTCCTGGTGGCCATTACATCCGCTAGGCGAGTGTCTGAGCTTCAGGCTCTTTCTATTAAACACCCTTATTTAATTTTCCACTCTGACAGAGTATCCCTTTGCACTAATCCATCCTTTCTCCCCAAAGTTTGCTCTACTAATAATATTAATCAGTCCATTGAATTACAAATCACTCTAATAAATTAGAGTATATGAATTGGATGTCCATAGACAACTCAGGTTTTATTTGGATAGAACAAAAGATCACAGGAAATCTGATCAACTGTTTGTAGCCTTTGCTGACAGCAGGAAGGGTGTTTGTATCACATATGTTTTCTAATCAAACCTTATCGATCAAACCTAAAGGACATTCTACGAGATCAGTGTCTACATCCTTAGCTCACCATTAGACACGATTTGTGCGGCTGCAAACCACATACATTTATCTCTCATTACAAAGTGGACAGGGTTTCTAGGGATAGGGCAACCTGTGGTTCCACTGTGCTCAAGAACGTTCTCCCGTGAGTTCCTCAGGAACATGAACACTCTCACATATAGAAGTTATGTCCTTACCATAACGTTCCATGTGGAGTGTTCATCTCGCTCCTCCCACCCTTAGGAAGAACGTTCGATTTGGTGCCTGGTCTGGAGTATTCTCCTTCTGCAGCTGCAATAGTTGTATTGTATGATACACTTATGTATATATATATATATATGTATATATGTATATAGATGATCCTATCATTATGTAAATTTTGGTATGTGTGTGTGCTCTCTATGGCTGGTTTGCTTGCAAACTAGATCTGAGGTAAAGGCAGAGGGGGATTGTGGGTATTAGGTGATCTCGAGCTTCTTCTCGATGCACAGCTTGCAAGCGGCTGACGCGGAGCCGAGGATCGGCTCCGAACCCATGTGTAAGAACAAAGGCGAGATGAACACTCCACATGGAACGTTATGGTAAGGACATAACTTCTATTTATAGGCTGTCATATCTCCATATGCATCCACAACATATATTTGGGAACATTGTTGTCCTCCCATTGTTTTGAAATTTTCCCATGGTGTAAATATGGTGAAAGATATATTTACCAGGAACTGGCATATTTTACAGACTGACAGCAGATGTTCCGATATATTAGCAGATGGCCCTAGATTTGTATATAAGAACCACAGTAATTTAAGGCAACAGTTATGTTTTCCTAGACATGTTATGTCTGGATCCCAAGTTTTCATGGGTACATCTAAATGTCATAAATGAGTCTAGGTTCTTTAGGCACCCTGTCACAGGCTACTTGTGGAAGATGAGGGCATCTGCTGATTGCTCCACCAGGAATGTGGTTTATTTAGCACATTGTCAGTGCTGTTATAAATTCTACATTGGTAAGACGAACAGGAGCTTAAAAGAAATAATTAGGGACCATGTGTATTGCATGAAGAAGCAATATGATTTTAGTGCCTTAGTGAAACATGTTTTGTCTACTGGTCCTGAACACAACTTTGTCTTCCAGGTATTATGTGTGATCAGCCCAGGTCTGCGAGGTGGTGATATAGTGACTCGTACTGATGTGGTCGAGTTGGAGTGGATCTTGAGGTTGGGGGCACACCTAGCTGTGGGGCTGAATGATCATGTCCCCATTAAGCCTGTATTAAGGAATAAATGGCTGTAGGGCGTTTGTTGTTTGTTTATATATTTATGAATATTTTTCATGTTTTATGTATTTGTCTTAATGTTTTTATTATTTATTTTTATTTTTTTATCAGATTTTATGCCAGTAAATATTATCTACTTCATATGCCTTTAAGCTGAGAATGTGGGTGCATGAATGTTTGTTTTATTGGCTGTTAAGCTGTTTGAGATGATGTCATTTGTATACAAGTTATTCTGTCCACATTCATGTTTGTCTGAAGAAAGCGGTATGGTATTACTGTGAAAGCGCTAACTTTCTTTCTCTGCAATAAAGTTTTTTGGTACAATTACTTGCTGGTTCATCAAGTTTTTGGATTTAGCTGCATATCAAGCTGTCTTCTGCCTGCTTTGGGGAATTGTACAGTTTTACATTGTCTGAGCTGTACTCTATTACAATACTGCCATTCTTTATTGGTAGCATATCGCTGTGGTGATCCTTTAAGGACTGCAGGTCTTGAAACATAGCAACCTTTTTCCTATGCCTTATCCTAGTTACGCTGTCCTGCAATGCTTTGCTGTTTGATAATTTGTTTACAGCCACTTTAGAGGTACTCACCAGTACCTCTGATATTACCTTACACGGATCCTCAACGGATGAATGTGCCCTTTTTCTGATCCGGTCACGGACCTGACATACTTCTGACTGTACAGGGTCAGTTCCATATAGTGTGCACTACGTTTGCACAATACATGTCCTTCTCTACCAAAATCCGTTATGCAGCATCCTTTGCACCTGTCCCTACTCTTACAAGTACAACACCAGTAGTGCTTATTGCCAACACATTTTTCTAAATAATATTGATAGCCCTCTATAAACAGCATGTCTTTTCCCTTCTGACTCTTCTCGGTTGAGTACCTATTACCAATCACACCTGCATTGTACGTGACACTATCCTCCTCAACCATCTGTGAACATATATATGGGTTTATTAGCATCCTAAATAACTGTGGTTTACAGATCAACCTGTATCAGTGCTATGCAGCAGATACATACCTGGAATTTATGATACCACCATGCAAACCAGTAATTCGGAGGGTTTTAATCCACTTAGTTCAGTGTATCCCTATTGCGATGTGCGTTCTGAGCTAAACGCACATTGTGCGACCAACGTTGCTATCGCATTTATAATGTCGAATGTTAGAATGCTGAAACAGAACTGGCATTCGCTTATGTGGTGGTTCGTTCATTGAAAGTTCGCACATATGAGATCCGTAGGCACTGCTTTCGACAATAAGTGCGTCAACAATGTCTCTGTCGATTAAATTAATGTATCCCAATTTCCCTGCATGGCCAACTTCTCAAAAGGTAGTATTATGCATGTCTTAAATTTGAGCTTTAAGCCAGGACTTTAACACTAGTCATTTGTCTAAATTAGACCCTTTTACAAGATGTTAGTGTCTTTGGGGAATTTGCAACCTCTCTTAGTTTGCAGTTATCTGTTATCTTGGTCCGCCAGAAGCCTTTGATATTGGCCTTGACTTCCATGAAGTAGATGCCAAAGAGGAGCAGGTGTAGCACACAGACCTAAGAGACTCCATTGTTGACCAGCCTCTTTGTAAAGGTAGTCTCACCAACTTAACTTCCTGGGTCCTATCTGTGAGCCAGCTGGCAATCCCAATGTGTTATATAGGAGTTTATGCCTACTTTGATGAGTTTGTTAACAATGCCCAAGTCAGGCATTATATCAAATGCCTTAGCAAGGTTGAAGTAGGCAATGTGCACCTTTTTCTCTTTATCTATTGCTTTTTGTGACCTTCTCAAAGAAATCCACCAAGTTTAGTAGACAAGATCTTTGTTTGACAAATCCACACTGGGTTGGGTCCAGTGCCTGAAGATTACCTGTGTCTTTGTTGATCATTTCCATGATAATTCTTTCATGGTTTTGCATATAAGACAAGTCAGATTAATTTGTCTGTAGTTTTCAGGGTCTGTTGATGGCCCACCCTTATGAAGAGGGATGACAGTTACAGTCCTTCATTCTTGTGGCACAATGCCTGTTTTGAAACTATAGTTAAGTAGTGATTCAAGTGGGCCTGAGAGATTGTGTTTCAGCCTGATCACGAGGCATCCCAGAATATTGTTGAGGCTCATTAAGGCTGTATTTATTTCAGCCTGATCACAAGGCATCCCAGAATATTGTTGAGGCTCATTAAGGCTGTATTTCTGGCCTTGGTGAGTGCTGCCAGCATGTGCTCCCTGTCAATAGTGGGGGGAGTGTTTGTAGGTATATTTTGGGGGGTGAGTAGAGGGGGTACATTTTTAGCTGAATTTGTTAGCCAGCAGGCTTGCTATATTGCTCGGCTCAATGAAAGTAGCATCGTTGACCACCAGTTTGGCACACTGCCATGTGCAGCCTTTGAGGGTTTGGACTTGGCTGTAGAAGGACTTGTGGTTGTCTTCAACTGTGAGGCTATCTTGACCTTGATATTGGCTTTGTTGGACTTAATTAATTAGTCCTTTCAGTTGCTTATTTAGTTTGATGAGAGAGTTGTTATCTTTATGGGAGTTACCATTCTTGATTTCAGCTGTGACTTTTTCCCTTTTGTTTTGTATAAACTGTTTAGATTAGGATTCCACCAGTGCGGTTTGTTTTTACAAGTAGTTTTGGGCTTATTTCTGGTAAGTACAGCAGTCTCTATGCAGCCATTTACTCATTTATAGAATGTTCCTGTGAATAATTTTGCATAGGCTGCTGTGAAATGTGAATTTTGCCAAACTATCACTTAATAAGAGATAGTTTGCTTTGGAATAATTCCTAACTGTTACAGGGTTTACTGTGGTTGCTGAGTTGATTTTTATTTTGGATTGATCAGTCCTTAACAGTGAGGATGTGATACTGGTTTGGAGGGGGGTGTAGCATTGTCCAGTATTTGTGAGTGCCAGGTGCACAGTATTTGTGTGTGTCAGGTGCAGTATGTTAGAACCTCTAGTGGGTGTGTACACTATCTGTTCAAGGGTGTTTGTGTTTACAAAGTCCAGGAGCCTCCTTTCCTGCAAATTTAAGACCATGTATGTTTCCCAGTCTACAGAGGGGTAGTTAAAGTTCTCCCTATGAGTAGGATATTTGGTTGTATGGTGAGTATTTTCAGTAGGTCTGAGTTATGAGTTAGGAGTTTTGTGTGACGTAGATGGCGACCTATAGCTTGCTGGGGTATGATATATGTGGCTGTCTGTGGTGATTTGCACATGGAGAAATTCCAGTGCGTCATCCTGGAGATGTATTTGTTGTTTATGTAGCTGAGGCTCCTCAACCTTTAGTCCCTGCCTGTGAAACTAATTGTTTCAATGTGTGGGAGGCACTGAAACCTCTCGGTAACAGCACAGATCTCTGTATTCTTCAGGTGGAGGAGAGCTTGTAGGGAGTGGAGTTTCTTGTTTAAGCTTTTGACACTGAGCAGTAATACCTTAAAGGTTTCTTGGTTTAAATTTGCTGTTTCAGAAGGTTTGTCAAGTTGGCATTGCCTAAAAAAAGGCTCTGTGGGTGAGGATAAAGTTTTGGCCAGTGTTTGGAAGCCTGGGGGAAGAGGAGCAGACAACCCTAGGAAAATTAACATGGTTTCTTGACCATGTCCTCCCATGCTCACAAATTAACATGGTTTCTTGACCATGTCCTCCCATGCTAACAAATTAATATGGTTTCTTGACCATGTCCTCCCATGCTAACAAATTAACATGGTTTCTTGACCATGTCCTCCCATGCTAACAAATTAACATGGTTTCTTGACCATGTCCTCCCATGCTAACAAATTAACATGGTTTCTTGACCATGTCCTCCCATGCTAACAAATTAACATGGTTTCTTGACCATGTCCTCCCATGCTAACAAATTAACATGGTTTCTTGACCATGTCCTCCCATGCTAACAAATGAACATGGTTTCTTGACCATGTCCTCCCATGCTAACAAATGAACATGGTTTCTTGACCATGTCCTCCCATGCTAACAAATGAACATGGTTTCTTGACCATGTCCTCCCATGCTAACAAATTAACATGGTTTCTTGACCATGTCCTCCCATGCTAACAAATGAACATGGTTTCTTGACCATGTCCTCCCATGCTAACAAATTAACATGGTTTCTTGACCATGTCCTCCCATGCTAACAAATTAACATGGTTTCTTGACCATGTCCTCCCATGCTAACAAATTAACATGGTTTCTTGACCATGTCCTCCCATGCTAACAAATTAACATGCTATGTTAAGTTGTCTATCTCGCCTTCATTCTTGCTGGATGGGTTCGGAGCCGACCTCGGCTCCGACCACTCTAAAAGCTCGAGAGTTGGTTCCACCGGCTCGAGGCTCCCCTATATCCCACAATGCTAGGCGAGTTACCTCAGATCTCGTTTGCCGCTACAGCATCGAGGTGTTGGTTTTCTACCGGCTTGTTGGTAAGTGTATTTTTTGTGAAATTACCGTACTTAAAACCCTATATTTTTAGGTTTAAATATATTTCCCTTAGTGTAGTGGATTTTTACCCCTGTTATCCGAAAAATCCCATTTTTCCACAAGAACTTTTAAAGTTCTCTCTCGGCCTTCTGGCCTTTCCCATCCCCTAGTGGTGTGTGTGTGTTACTCTTAATTAAACTTGAGTTAATTGTTTATTTTTGAGTTTTAAAAGTAAAATTAGTGTAATCAGTGTGTCTGTTTGAGTGTGTGTGATTACACTTTTTGTCTAAAATGTCTAAAGACACAAAGGTCTCAGGCTTCAAGAAGTGTGATGCGTGCTGTCAGAAAATGTCTCTGACAGACGGTCACACTTCTTGTGTCTACTGCCTGGGGCCTTTGCACCTGCAGGACTCCTGTGCTGTATGCCATGGCTTCAGCCCCAGGGTCCTGCAGGAAAGAAAAAATAAGTTGATCCTACGGGGTCTTCTTAAGCCTGAGGATTCCCTTTCTGTCTCTGGGAAGCCCTCTAAGGCTTCTAGGTCCTCGGCTCCAGCTACTGAGCCGAGACCTAAGGCTACAAAACCTATGTCTGCATCGGCTCGGCCTGGAGCCGATGAGTCTACAACTTCTGTGGTTCCCTCGGCTCCGGCTGGAGCCGAGGTAGTAAAATCCCTTGTCGGCTCTGACCAGACCTTCGGAGCCGACATCTAGGAAGAGATCCAGGTCACCATCCCTTGGCTCCGTTCATTCGGCTCCAGCATCTCCTCTGCTGTCTGAACGAAGCCATAAATCTGACTCCTCTAGGTCATCGAGGCTGTCAGATCATGACCTCCAGAGGGTAGTGAGTCGACTTCTTAAGTCCGAGGCACTGGCCCAAATGCTTCAGAGCCCGACTCATCAGTCGATGCCTGCCCCTGTCCATCAATATATTCCTCCTCCGACTCCGTTGAGCTCGGGCAGGCGTTGAACCGAGACTGTGGCAGCGTCGGAGCCGATACAGGTGTCTTCAGCTCCGTCGTCGGCTCCGATTTCTTCTTTCAGGATTCTCGGCGCCGGACTTCCTCGTCGGCTCCGAGGGGTGAGTGGCATCGGACCCTTGTCCGACCCGCTCTTCCTCTCGGAGCTTTGGCGCTGGTGAGTTCGGCTCCGACATCGGCCTCGAGCCATCACTGTCGGTGCCGAGGGAGGCTCTCAGCTTCGGGCGGGGACCTCTGGCTTTGCCTGACAGGGTGCGTTCGAGGTCATGCGGAGTGTGTTAGAGCCTGGCTCTACTCCACAGTCGGCTCCGTCCGCCCCTCCCTCTGTGCCTCAGGTCAAGTCGACTCACTCCCTCATCCCGGACCGCAGAGAGCCAGCTCCTCAGGAACCCCAAGTGGGGATTTCATCCTCTTCGAGGCCTCTCCTGATTTCGCAGAAGAGCCCCTCAGAAGAGGAAGTGTAAGAGGAAACACATTGACTCACCTGAGTCCATCACATCTGACACAGATTTAGATGATTCCGAGGGTTCCCCCCGTTCCCCTTCTGAAGATGTCTCATTTGCAGACATTCTAGAGATCCTGAAGCAGACGGGAAATTGGCCAGCCCTTAACCCTTCGGAGGATGAATCTGTATATCTTGAGGCGTTTGGCTCTCGCCCTTCCACCTCCTGGGTGTTTTGACCCCCCTCATGCAGGTGGTTGCTAAAAAGGCATGGACGGCTCCTGATTCAGTGGACCCCACTCCCAGGAGACCCTCCAAATTCATAATGGCACCAGCAGACAAGCAGTTCTTGACAAAAGGAGTTTCTGTGGATGCTATGGTGGTAGCTGCTGCCACTAAGAAGGAACTAGCTGATCCTTCAGTACCTGTCCATCCACCTAACAAGGAATCTAGGTCCATGGACAGGTGCGGAAGCGGATGTTCTCGTCAGCGACATTTACTATGCGTTAAGCTGAACTACCTGTGCCATTTCACTCGTCTTCAAAGGGACTTGATTAAAGAAGCGAGTGACATGTTGAAGGATCCTACAGCTTCGGGTTTTCAAGATAAAATGAACACTCAGCTGGCTACCCTTAATTCCATAGCCAACTCCTCCATGCGCCTCCTTTCTTATGCGGCTGATGGAGCGAGTAGAACCGCAGGGACAGGTGTGGCCTTACGTAGGCATGCCTGGATGCGGCTATGCAATTTCGGACCCCTTCAAGGCGTCTTTCACTAACTCCCGTTTGATGGATCATCTCTTTGGTCCTCAAGTGAAAGAAACCTTGACTAGGTGCGAGACTGATGGCAAGACTCTTTCTGCCGTCGGAGTCCATTTTTCTACTCCTTCTAGGCCTTACCCCAAAGGCCAGAAAAGTGGGAAAATGTGGTTCCGTAAACAAAATCAAGGGACTTCGCCTGGCGCACAAAGTCGTTACCCGCCAGAGGCAGAGGGGAATAACAATGGTAGGCGTCCCCTCGAGGCAGGGGGGGCTCCGCAGAACCAGGGCAATCGAGAAGCCTTCTCTGATAAGCCCTTTCAGCATCCCTGAGGTGTTGCCCGGCTGCCCACCTTCGGAGGCAGTCGGGGGAAGGTTGTCACTGTACCCGAAAGCCTGGCTATCCCTGACTCAAGACAAATGGGTACAGTCCGTCATTTCCAAAGGCTATTCTATCCCCTTTCTTTGCATTCCGAAACAATCAAAAAAATCCCTTCCAGATGTTCCACCCGCGCAAAGGGATCTAGCAGTTTTGGAAATTTCAAAACTGCTTGCAAAAAGAGCAATTCAGCCAGTTCCAGCAGACCAGCAAGGATCCGGAATCTACTCAAGGTTCTTTTTAGTTCCAAAGAAAACAGGGGACTGGAGACCAATTTTGGATCTCAGTATCTTGAACAGATCAGTCAAGAAAACAAGATTTCGGATGGTCACGCTGCAGTCCATCCTTCCCCTATTGGGAAAAGGAAACTGGATGTGCTCTATAGACCTTCAGGATGCGTGCTATCACATAAAATGAACAGGCGGCTCCAGAAGATTCCTCCGCTTCAGGCTGGGAACCAGTCATTTTCAATTCAGGGCCCTGCCCTTTGGTCTCACCACTGCCCCGGTGTTTACCAAATGCATGGCAGTGGTAGCTTCGCACCTGAGGCGTCAAGGATTCCAGGTGTTTCCATATTTGGACGACTGGCTCCTCACAGCTCCCGCCAAGCATCTCCTTCTGATGGCCAGGGATTACACTTTTCACATTTGTCAAAAGTTAGGCATTTCAATAAATTGCGAAAAGTCTGTTTTGTCGCCTTGTCGTACTATTACCTTCATAGGCGCAAATCTAGACACAGTAAACATGTCTGCGAGGCTAACAGATCAGAGAATAACAGACATACACAAACTGGTCTCACTCCTTTTCAACAACAACAGAATCAAAGCCAGGTTAGTTCTGAAAGTGTTGGGAATTATGGCGGCTGCCATACCTCTGCTTCCATTAGCCAGATTCCACATGCGGATCCTTCAATGGATGCTCTTTACACAATGGTCATACCAGCAACTTCCAATGTCCCACACCATTATGATCACGCAGACGTGCAGAAATCATCTCATGTGGTGGATGTCTTCCCCTCAGCTCTGGTTGGGAAGACCCTTTGTTCCTCCCCCTCCGGTTGCTACTCTGACAGCGGACGCCTCCCTGAGCGGGTGGGGGGGGGCATTATCAGGGCAGGACGGTCCAGGGCACATGGCAACCAGGCGAATGCCACTTGCACATAAATGTTCTGGAGATGAGAGCAGTGCTTTTAGCATTGCAAGCCCTTCAAGACTCTCTCCCTTGGGAGCGATTGCAATCCAGACAGACAATATGTCTGTAGTGTGGTACATCAACAAACAAGGCGGAACCAGGTCCTAACCCTGTGTCGAGAAGCACTCAGATTGTGGCAATGGGCGATTTCTTCTCAGCATTTTCTGATAGCAACGCACATCCCGGAAGTCCAATCAAATAGCGGACAAATTGAGCAGAGCTATCCTCATGCCTCACGAGTGGTCTCTGAAAGACTCTGTTGTGAGAGAGATTTTTCTCAAGTGGGGTCAGCCTTGCTGCGATCTTTTGCTACTCCCCAAAACAGCAAGTGCAGACATTATTTCACTCTATTCCCTTTACCAGGCCAACCCAGCAGAGGCGGCTCTAGTCCAAGTTTGGCCCGGGGACTTCTGTATGCATTTCCTCCTTCCCACTAATCTCTCAAGTGATACAGAAAGCTATCGCTCAGAAGGCCTCGTTGATCCTCATTGCTCCTTACTGGCCTTGACAGGTGTGGTTCCCCTTTCTACATCAATTTCTACTGGAGCGACCTTGGCATCTGGACCTAGTTCCAGACCTTTTGATCCATCAATCGGGTCAGTTACATCGCTCCCTCCCCTCTCTGAACCTCACTGCTTGGTTCCTCCAGTTCCAACCTTAGCCAGGCTTCCTCAATTATCTCACTCTGTTCGAGATATTTTGATAGCTTCCCATAAATCTTCCACTAGGAAGATTTATTTGAGTAAGTGGAAACGTTTCACATATTGGGCTCAAGGAAGGGACATAGATCCTTTCACTGCTTCCATCCAAATAGTCCTTGATTTTCTAGCTGAACTCTCCCATGCAGGTTCATCCCCTTCTACTCTTAAAGTTCAATTGGTAGCTATCTCTAACTTTCATGTGGGTATTTCTGAGTCTGCCTTAATGTCCCACAAGCTTTGCAAAGCTTTTTTGAAAGGAGTTTTTCTTCTCAGACCTCCTATAAGAAATCCTCCTTCTCCTTGGGACCTAAATTTAGTTCTTACTTCTTTGATTCTACCCCCTTTCGAACCTGCAGCCTCCTGTTCTTTAAAATTGCTATCATGGAAGACTCTTTTTCTGGTAGCTATTACTTCAGCTAGAAGAGTCTCAGAACTTCATGCACTCAGTTGTCGACCTCCTTATCTATTGTTCCATAAGGACAGGGTATCCTTACGAACCAACCCGTCCTTTTTGCCTAAGGTAGTCTCGACATCAAATCTAAATCAAAGCATTGACCTCCTGTCTTTTTCCAGAATATTCCAATAGGTCTGAACAAAATTACACTGGCTAGATGTTCATCGTCAGTTGAGGTACTATTTGGATAGAACAAAACAATTCAGAAAATCTGACCAACTGTTTGTCTCCTATGCAGAAGGCAGAAAGGGACTTTCAGTTTCAAACGTATCATTATCTAGATGGCTTACATCTCTGATTACCCTTGTTTATGAGATTAGACACCAAAAGCTGCCTAATAAACCTAAGGCCCATTCTACCAGAGCTTTGGCTACTTCCTTAGCCTTCCAAGACAGACTGCCTATTGACACCATTTGTGCAGCGGCTACTTGGGCTACTCCTCACACTTTCATTTCTCATTATAAGTTGGATCTAGCTTCTAGGCATAGAGCTAACTTTGGTTCCACTGTTCTCAGGAGTCTGTTCCGTTAGGCCACCGGGACAAGGTGCTAGGGGCGGTCCCATCCAGCAAGAATGAAGGCGAGATAGACAACTTAACATATAGAAGTTATGTTCTTACCATAACGTTCCATGTTAGTTGTCTTCTTCTCGCCTTCTTCTTAAACCCTCCTTCCCCTGGCCTGGACAGACCTAGAGGAGTTGTGATTGTGACCTCTCTTTCTACCACCTCTTTTCTTAGGCATATGCTGCTTGCATATTTCCTGAATCAGGATGTAGGTCACCCTTCTTTCTCCCTGTTGTTAGAGGTGGACTCTGTTTAGAGTTATTCTGTTACTATTATAAGCTGGGGTTAGCTTACAAAGCGAGATCTGAGGTAACTCTGCTAGCATTGTGGGATATAAGGGAGCCTCGAGCGGTGGAACCAACTCTCGAGCTTTTAGAGTGGCGAGTCGGGCGAGGTCGGCTCGAACCCATCCAGCAAGAAGAAGGCGAAGAAGACAACTAACATGGAGCGTTATGGTAAGAACATAACTTCTATTTCTTGACCATGTCCTCCCATGCTAACAAATTAACATGGTTTCTTGACCATGTCCTCCCATGCTAACAAATTAACATGGTTTCTTGACCATGTCCTCCCATGCTAACAAATTAACATGGTTTCTTGACCATGTCCTCCCATGCTAACAAATTAACATGGTTTCTTGACCATGTCCTCCCATGCTAACAAATTAACATGGTTTCTTGACCATGTCCTCCCATGCTAACAAATTAACATGGTTTCTTGACCATGTCCTCCCATGCTAACAAATTAACATGGTTTCTTGACCATGTCCTCCCATGCTAACAAATTAACATGGTTTCTTGACCATGTCCTCCCATGCTAACAAATTAACATGGTTTCTTGACCATGTCCTCCCATGCTAACAAATTAACATGGTTTCTTGACCATGTCCTCCCATGCTAACAAATTAACATGGTTTCTTGACCATGTCCTCCCATGCTAACAAATATTGTGTCCCCCTAGAATGACACCAGAATCAAAGCCAGTTATTGAACTCCGTAATCTTTGTATTGTAGCATTATCCTTGGTGAAGGTTGAATGCCGCTCACTGCAAGGCACATACCAGCTTGCGACACATATTCTGAGAGATGAATAATGTCTCTCTTCATATATTCCACAGAGGTACATCTCATGTCATTTAAACCCACATGGACTATGATCGATTCATACTTGTAATGGTGCAAAGATTTGAGTGCCTGCGCAGTTTGGAAGGTCCTGGCTCCAGATAGGCAACTAACAGTTATCTTCTCCATGTTTAGCCAAGTGAGTGGGGCAACATTGTTTTGTACAATGGAGTCCCCTATGACTAGAGTCCTGGGCAGTGAGTTTGTTTGCTTTGTGGACTTTCTTTTTGGGGATTCACTGGATGTGGGTGTATGTGAGATATTAGGTGTTGCTTTTGAATTTGCTGAGGATACATTTTGCAGTTAGTAAGTTTAGGAGGGGAGGTCATTGGAGTTTGGGAAGGTTGCATTTAAGTACTTCAGCATAATATTGGTCTATGTGTGTGGTGAAGTGTGTGTCTTGTGGGTTTAGAGTGTGTATTTTTGACAATCTTGCTTATTTGCAAAATGTTTCCCTGCAGTGAAATTGTGTATGCACATCTCTTGCATACTGTGTCTGTTTATTTAAGGATTACGTGGTTGTCTGTGAACATAAAACAGTTGCTACATTGTCTCAGGATCTCAGAATGCCCATATCCACCAAGATGGTTATAGATCCGTTTGGAAATGGCATACCCATGTTGTCCAGACCTGTAATTTGGCAGCGAATTAACCGAAGGATAATAAGGGTGCTCTGCAGGGTTAGGGACCAGACTAGGTTATACAACACTGAATTAGAGAGGTAATGCTACTCGATGTGCAGACTAACTGTTTTGTGCTTCTCCATGCGCAAGCTAGGCCTTCTACATTCACTAAGTTACAGAGTACAGTTTTAAGGGTCGTTTTGTAGATAAAATTTGCTTTCTTGACGTTTTTGTCTGTATAGGGCACTGCTAATCACTGCTGCACAGTGAGCACCTCCTTGCAAATGAGCCAGATTTATACCAGCACTGAAAAAAAACAGACAACTGGCTACTGAGCCCCCCCCCCCCCCAAAAAAAAAAAATATATATATATATTTTTTTTTGAGCCATTTTAGTGTTTCCCAACTCAGATAGAACAGACAAGTAGCTACTGCCACAACTAATCCCAAGTGCAATGCTACCACAAACAAACTTAAACAACTAGCTAGAGATTCCTTTCAGAAGGTGATTTCAATGCAAAGGGTCTAAGAGCAACAACAATGAAATGAAAAGCACTTTTTCAAGTAAAATAGTTAAATGCACAAATAATTTGAGAAAGGAGCAGTGATTACAGCTTTCTCATGTGCTTCCCAAATCAGATAGTCCAGGCTGTCACCTCCTCTTAATGGAAAAACACAAAAAGATTGCTTGAGAGTGTATTCTACCATGAAACAACTAACAAACTAGCTAAACAAGGCATTTTCAAGTCAAACAGCAAGACAGTTTGGGCAAGTGCAATAATTTCAGCCTTAAGTGCAGACAAATGCACAAATAAAACAAGAAATCAGCAGTTGATCACTTAAATAGCTCATTGAAGTCCGATTTTTAAATACAAGTATTTAGCTTTTGTCTGGACGGCACGTGATACAAGAAAATCATTTCAGAGACACAGGTGAGGACACCAAGTGTTGCTGTCCTCTGTGAGAATGACACAACCGCCTCCCAAACACTCCAAATTTATACAGGCATTTAAATCACAGAAAAGTTTCTAGAATCCATTTAGCAGGGCCAAAATTGCAGGTATACAGCAATTAATTACTGATAAATTCAAAGTAGCAAATTACACAGTAACACTATACTATAAAGCTTTTCAAAAAAGCAGTTCTTAGCAACAAGCAAACAATACAGTATCAGGGCACTTGAAATTGCTGTAAAGTGCAAAAATCAGTTGATAAAGTAGTTAAATGAAGTGCAAAACAGGAATATAAATCTTTATCAGCCAAAGATGGCACGTGATTAATTCAGGACCTTCTCAGCATATGGCAAGGATGCCAAGCAGATGGGATTTCTGTGAAAATAAGCCAAATGCGACCAACACTAAGGTGAGCTGCTACTGGAGAACAAAAACAGTCCAAAGAACAAAAAACTCCAGAGCTGGAAACCGTGGCAGATTTCAACGATGTTATGTAGTCCAATCTCGCCTACATTCTTACCCTTGGGTTCAGAGCCGAATGTCGGCTCTGACTCAGCCAAAACTTTTCTAGCTCGAAGTCTTTCTATTGGCTGGGCTAAGATGGTATCCCATGCTGCACTGCTCTATATCCCCAGATCTCGTTTGCCGCTCGTGTAGCTTGGACGTGGTCTCGCTCTTGGCTGTGGCTAAGTACCCTTTTTTCTTCATTATTAGAGAATTGGTTGCAAACAAAAAGCTATTTTAATAGCTGTTGTGTGTTCTGGTCTTGTATGGTGAAAAATTTTTGTGTTTGATTGTTTTTTCTGTGGTATCCCACTAGCTGTTCCAATGGGCTAGGCCCGTTTCAGTTAGAGAACCTAGTCTGTCCCTTGCTTCCTTGTGTTATCTCTTTTTACAGGTCTAAAACCATTTAAATTAGAGGTTTTGGTCTTCTCCTCCTGTGTTGTGCCAAAGGATCATTTTAGTTAGAGATCTTGAGGTTCTTGTTTGTGGTACTGTTTTTTCCAGCCTTGTGACTGTTTTACTGTTGGTACTGTTGTCAGTTATTGTTGTCTTTGGTGCTTTGTTGTAGCTAACTATGTCCAAAGATTCTAAGGAGCACAAGCCCTCGGGCTTCAAGAAATGCCCTAGGTGCAGCTATAAGATGTCCATTACCGACGGACATTCTGTCTGTGTGTATTGTCTGGGAGCAATCCATCTCCAGGAGTCGTGCAGTTTCTGTCATGTGTTTAGTCCGAGTGTTTTTCAGGAAAGGAAGAATAAGTTGATTTTGAAGGGACTTCTGAAACCCTCCGTTGAGGAGGGTCTGGAAACTGCTTCCAGCTCCAAGACAAAATCTTCGAAGTCTAAAACAAGATCTCTGGCTCCATCAGTCTCCTCGGAGCCACCGGAGAAAATAGCAAAGTCTGCTTCGACATCCTCAGCTCCATTGTCCTCGGGGCCACAGGAAGTGTCTGTGGTTATGGAACTGGCATCAGCTCCAATCATTTTGGAACCTATTCGGAGTCGATCGCCTCGCATTAGGCCAGCATCACCTCCTTGCAGGTCCCCTTCGGAGAGGAGGTCTCAATCTCCCTCTCTATCCTCTAAATCCTCCAGGACCTTATCAGATGTGGACATCGATAGAGTGGTGCAGAGACTCCTTCAGTCACCGGTTTTGGCAAAATTGTTCTCGGCTCTGACCCAGTCGGCTCTGGAGCCCATCCTTCAACCTGCTTCGATACTTCCTCCTCTGAGCATATCTCAGCTTTCAGAGCCAGAGTGATTGGCTCCGTGTGATGTCTCTAGGTCGGTTCCGACAGCCCCTTCTGGCTTATTGGTGCCGACGTCCGCTCCGACCCCGTCGGCGCCGTCCACGGGATTCAGGACTCAGGATTCTTCGGTCGGACCCAAGGGAGAGGCTTTGGGACACCTATCGGTTCCTAGTCTCTATCTCGGTGCTTCAGCATGGGGAAGTCTGACTTCTGTCATGGTTTCAGAGGCTGGTCACTCCTCGGACGCAGGGGGACCAGCCTTCGAGGCCATGTGGAGTGCGCTGGGCAGGTCATCAGTGGCATCACGCAGGTCGGTCACTCTGTTCCCTACTACACCGGTGCAGGTCTCTGATCACCATCTTTCTCTAGACCGCATGAGGAGCCACCCAGAAAGAAGATGTGCAAGAGGAAGCACATAGATTCCCAGGATGAGTCTCTCACATCAGACACCGACCTCGAGGAATCGGAGGGGTCCCCAAAGTCATCCTCTGAGGATGTTTCTTTCTCTGACATCCTAGAGATTTTGAAACAAAGAGGTGACTGGCCATCCAAAGCCCCCATTGAGGAGGAGTAGGCCTTTGGTGCTCAGCCCTCTGCCTCCTGGGTATCTCCACCCTTCAACGAGCTTCTGGATTTGGTCTGTCGAAGGGTGTGGGAGACCCCTGACTCTGTGGAACCAGTCCCCTGGAGACCCAATAAATTTTTGTCTGCTCCTCCTGGTAAGGAATTTCTGTCCAAGGGAGTCCCTGTGGATGCCATGGTGGTGGCAGCAGCCACTCAGAAGGAATTAGCCGAGACTTCTTCCACCGTCCATCCTCTTAACAAGGAGTCTAGGACCATGGACCAGTACGGGAAGCGTACCCTTTCTTCAGTGACCTTTACCTTATGGTCACTGAATTATTTATCCACTTTACATGGCTCCAGAGAGATCTCCTCAAGGAGCTTGGAGATACTCTCATGGGTAACGTTTCTGAGGCGGTGGCCCAGACGGTCAACACTCAGATGTCTACCCTCAATTCCATCGTTAACTCCTCCATGAGACTGATCTCATATGCAGCCGATGGAGTGAGTAGGGCAGCAATTTCAGGAGTTACTCTTAGGAGACAGGCCTGGATGTGCCTTTGTCATTTCGCGGAGGCCTTCAAGTCTTCATTCACCGACTTCCCTTTTGATGGTTCCTCTTTGTTCAGAGCCAAGGTGAAAGACACCCTCACCAGGTGCGAGCAGGAGGGAAAAGCTCTGTCTGCTGTAGGAGTCCATTTTTCCCTTCCCTCTAGGCCTTATCCCAAGGCCCAGAGGGGTGGCAAAATGTGGTTCAAGAAATCACAGAGGTTTTTTCCCGGTGCACAAGGTGAGCCCCCCACCAGAGGCAGAGAAGGGGGTGGTTATTCAGGGAGATGCCACCCTAGAGGCAGAGGAGGCCCCCGCAACTTGGGAGACCACGATTCCTTTCGTGGTTCTCCCTACCACTGCTCCTGATGGGAGTCCCGACTGTGCATTTCCGGAGCCAGTCAGGGGTCAAATCTCGTTATACCTGGAGGCCTGGCAACACATCACCCAGGACCAATGGGTTCTATGAATAATTTCTGGAGGATATGTCATTCCCTTCTCGTCAGATCCCCCTCCAGTCAAGAAAATCCCAGATGTTCCACCCAGTCAAAGGGATTACACAGCTTCAGAAGTTTCAAAGCTGCTAGAAAAAGGAGCCATCCAACATGTCTCCTCAGACCAGATCAGATTAGGAACTTACTCAAGATTCTTTTTGGTGCTGAAAAGGACAGGGGACCTGAGATCCATATTAGATCTCAGCCAATTGAACACCCATGTGCAAAAGTCCAAGTTCCGAATGGTCACATTGCAGTCTATTCTCCCATTGTTGGGAAAAGAAGTGTGGATGTGCTCCATCAACCTCAAGGATGCTTACTACCACATCAAGATGGACAGGGCATCCAGGAGTCACCTACGCTTCCAGCTGGGGGCCAGTCATTTTAATTTTCGAGCCCTGCCCTTTGGTCTCACAACAGCCCCCAGGGTGTTTACCAAATGCATGGCAGTGGTCACTGCTCACTAGAGACATCAGGGATTCCAAGTGTTTCCATATCTGGACGACTGGCTCCTTACTGTCACCACCAGGCATCTACTAATTCAGACCAGGAACGCTACTATAAACCTATGTCAACAGCTGGGCATCACATTGCACTGGGAAAAATCTGCCTTGTTGCCCTCACAGTGTGTCACTTTTATAGGTGCATAACTAGACACCACCCTCATGCGGGCATTTCTACCACAGGAAAGAATAGGAGTCCTACAACAACAAGTTCATGCCTTGCTTCCTCTGAGAAGAGCAAAGGCAAGATGGGTGCTCCAATTATTAGGGACAATGGCTGCGACGATTATGTTAGTCCCTCTGGCAAGGTTACATATGAGACTCCTTCAGTGGCTACTTTTTGCCCAGTGGTCTCTCCAATGTCTTCCACTTTCTTACCCTATTCTGCTCACGGACAAGTGCAACCAGGATCTCACTTGGTGGCTTCACACCGACAACCTGAATGCAGGAAAGCCCTTTGTTCCTGCATCCCGATTGCCACGGTGACCACTGATGCCTCCCACATGGGATGGAGGGGCATTATCTAGGCAGGACAGTCCAAGGCATGTGGCAAGAGCACGAGATGCATCTGCATATCAGTGTCCTGGAGATGAGAGCTGTGCTACTAGCATTGCAAGTACTTCAGAGCTTTCTTCTTCTCGGGACTATTGCAATCCACTCAGACAATATGTCAGTGGTGTGGTATCTGAACAAGCAGGGAGGAAACAAGTCCTATCTCCTTTGCAGAGAGGCCATGCGAGTGTGGCAGTGGGCAGTGTCTTCCCAATGTTTTCTGGTGGCAACGCACATTCCGGGGAATTCCAATGTGATCACAGACAGGCTAAGCAGAGCTATTCTGATGCCTTACGAGTGGTCCCTGAACTGTCAAGTTGCAGAACAGGTTCATAGGTTCATACTAGGCTATCTGCCCAAGGGAATTTATAAGCCTAGCCCAGAGTTTTTGTGGCTTTCGCCACCCCTTTAGTTTGGAGGATACTATGCCCATTATTTTGCTGTGCCTCTGTCAAGCAGTGACACTGAGATAATCCCTGGGGTATATCTGCGATCTCCCATCCATTGGTCAAGATTTCTCTTGAACAAAGCCAGCGAGGTGCTCTGCCTCACATGTACCGGGATTTTGTTCCACAGCATAGGGAGTCTCTGGGTGATGAATCTGTCCCTCCAGCACGTCCTATTAATAACCATGTCAAGGTTTAAGTCTCCCGCCCTTGTGGTTCTGAAGGATCTAGATTTTTTGAGGTGAAGCATGTTCATCAATTCTGGGTTGGACATGGCCTTGTATGTCAGGCACAGGTCACCTCTGAGCAGACGGTGGCGACTGAATAGAGCTGGAGTTCCTTCAGTCGGGCAGCATAGGACATATTTTTGAGACCCTTTATCCTTTTGGTGAGGAACTTTTGGGGCCTTTCCAGTTGCTGCAGGTGTCGTGTCAGATACATTCCGAATGGGGCATTGTACTCGATCATTGGTCTGATGAGTGATGAGTACAGGGGGACGATGACTTCCCTTGATCTAGATGTGAATCCCTTCATGATCAGGTGGGCAATGTAGAAGGTCTTCCTAACTACTTTGGCAATGTGAGTGTCAAATGAAAGGTTACTGTCAACCTGGGTCCCCAGATCCCTGATAACATCTTCTGTTTTTAGTGGGTTGCCGCCTATATGGTAGCTAGGGGTAACCTTGTTTTTTCCGAAGGGTTTGACTATGCATTTTTTGGTGTTTAACTTTAGGCCATGGCTCTGGCACCAGTTATCCGTTTCTATAAGACCCTTCTGAAGGATATCTGTGTCAGATGTGTTCTCAACTATGGCGCCCACAGGTGGGGTCAGCCTTGCTGCGACCTCTTTGCCAGCCCCCTCAATGCCAAATGCAGCAGCTACTTCATGTTGTTCCCCCCTCAGGGGGAGTCACCCAGGGATGCTCTAGTCCACGATTGGCCCTCCGGTCTACTATATGCCTTCCCTCTGGTTCCCTTGCTGTCAAATGTTATTCAAAAAGCGCAAGCCTTGGGAAGCAGAATGATTCTGATTGCTCCACACTGACCTCGTCAAATTTGGTTCCCCTTTCTCCATCCCTATCTCATGGATGCTCCTTGGATTCTGGACCCTCGACCAGACTTACTGACGCATGTCAGGGCAACTCCATCCCTCTCTTCGGACCCTCCAGTTGACAGCCTGGCTACTCCACTTCCGTCATTAGTTAGGCTTCATCATTTCTCACCGGAGGTGGTTCATATTTTATCTTCCTCTCATAAGCCCTCCACCAGGAAGATTTACTACAGTAAATGGAAGAGGTTTTCAATCTGGGCTCATACCCAAAAGATTGACCCTTACAAGGCTCCAATTTCGTCTGTACTGGAGTTCTTGTCTATGCTCTTTAACCAGGGTTCAGCGGCTGCAACCATTAAAGTCCAATTGGCGGTGATTTCTACCTTTTATGTCGCAAACGAACCTAGTCTGATGGCTCATAGACTCTGTAAGGCTTTTCTGAAGGGCACTCTGTTACTTCGTCCTCCGGTATCAGAACTTGTCATGCCTTGGGATTTAAACTTTGTTCTACAGGCTCTTACTTCATCCCCCTTTGAGCCTGCAGCCACTTGTGATTTAAAATTCTTAACTTGGAAGACTTTCTAGTAGCCATCACGTCAGCCAGACGCGTTTCAGAGCTTCAAGCCTTATCAGTCAAACCCCCTTATTTGATTTTTCATAAGGACAGGTTTTCTCTCAGACCCAACCCTTCCTTACTTCCCAAAGTGGCGTCAATCAGTAACCTTAATCAATCTATTGAGTTGCCAGTGTTTTTTCCCCAGTTCTCAAGCAAGGCAGAATTTAAATTTCATCAGTTGTATGTACACACGGTTTTATCTGCACAGAACCAAAGACCTCAGAAAATCTGATCAGTTATTTGTTTCCTTTTCAGAAAACAGAATTGGGTCTCCTGTCTCCAAAGTCACTCTGTCCAGGTGGATCTCCAGTTGCATTTCTTTCATTTATTCCTCAGGGGGTAAAGATTTACCATTCCCGGTGAAGGCTCACTCTTCTCGGTCTATCTACATCTACAGCCTATTAGGCCAGATTGTCTATGGATGATATTTGTGCTGAGGCTACTTGGGCATCTCCCCACACCTTTGTTACTCATTACAAGATGGATGTGGTATCTAGGGGCAGGTCTTCCTTTGGTTCCACAGTGCTCAGGAGTATTTTCCACTGAGCCTCCCAGGATTTAGGTGCTAGGGACGCTGTCCCACGGGTAAGAATGTAGGCAAGATTGGACTACATAACATCAAGAAGTTATGTACTCACCATAACGTTCGATGTTTGTAGTCCATCTCGCCTCACATTCTTACTTACCCCCCCTCCTTCCCCCTTCCTGGAGGATCTGGAGGTTAGGTCTGGTTTCAGAGCTCCCTTCATTCTTGGTTTGTTCTTCCTTTCCTTGGGTGTTGTTATGCATGGTGAATGAGTGCTGGTGTTCGCAGCAAACTAGATTTGGGGATATAGACCAGTGCAGCATGGGATACCATCTTAGCCCAGCCAAAAGAAAGACTTCGAGCTAGAAAAGTTTTGGCCGAGTCAGAGCCGACATTCGGCTCCGAACCCACAGGTAAGAATGTGAGGCGAGATGGACTACATACATTGAACGTTATGGTGAGTACATAACTTCTTGTTTTATTCACAGAACACAGGAAAAGAGCACAAAGCTTTCAGGCAAAAGCCCTTCTTCAGTGAGTAAGTAACAGTTCCTGCTTAGCTCAAGTAATGCCATTCAAACTAAAACCCATGTGACACAACCCCAATCCACATACAAAATCAATTAATTATTCAAATACAATAATAAAACCTTAAAGCTCTAAAAGCAACATATACACAGCACATGCATAAAACAATACACATAAAATATATAATTAATTAAAATCTGTTATTTGTGCAGATACATTTGTCTGTTTCTTAATATTGGCAACAGTGTAAAGCTCCAGTATACTGCAGTTGGGCTGCCATCTGTTAAATATTGGTGGTGGGATATGATATTGTGTCTACCTTAACACTGCCTATGAAGTGGTTCATTTGGGACTGGTAGTGTCTCACTCTGTAAACGCTTATTGGAACTGTATTGATTAGTCATTTTGCTTACCAGGCAGCTAAAGAGATTGGCTAAACATACTGATTCATAGAAAGGAGTGCTATAGAATCACATATTTACAAAGACAAAGTATGCACCCGAATTATGTGTTTAAAAACATCATTAAAAGACCAGGGCTAAGAGTCTCTAGACTCACAGCTAGTGATGACAAGTTTGTTCAGGAACTGGATAGTCTTAAGAGTAAGTTTGTTGCTAGGGGTTACAATAGGAAGGAAGTAGATTCTGTCCTTTCTCGTATCCCCGAAAGCAGCAATAACAAAGTGAGACCTTACTTTTCGAATATGCCTGAGCTTAGTATTAACGGGGGAGTTCACAAATATTTTAGGATACTTGTTACTTATTCCAGCAATGTAAAATTAATATAGGATATTTTTAAGAAAAACTTAGCTATTTTATGCTCGGATGAGAAGGTTAAAGAGCTGCCAAGAGATGGGCAGGTATCCATATAGAAACAAAAATTCTCTTAAACAACTTATGTGGACCTAGGAGTCATCTGGATGGTAATGTCCCCCCTAAGGCTATAGGTACATTTCCATGTTCTAAATGTAATTTTTGTAGACATATAGACAGTAGTGGCAGAATGTTAAGTTGTCAATCTCGCCTTCATTCTTGCTGGATGGGTTCGGAGCCGATCCTCGGCTCCGACTCGCCACTTGCTAAGCTCAAAGGTTACTTCCACCTGCTCGAGGCAGCCCCATATCCCATGATGCAAGGCGGAGATTACCCAGATCTCGTTTGCCGCTTCGCTCATGAGGTAACTTTTTACCAGCTCCTGGTAAGTGAATTTTTCTGACTAATTTTCTGAGACTTTAGTCCACCCCAGTACCTTATATTTTTATATATATTACTTTATTAACTTCCCGATTCACTTAGCCATAGTCCTGTTAGTGTCCCGTTCCCTTTATCCCTTTTTTTTTTTTGCTAGTCAGGCCTTAGGTCTTTACCCCTCCTATATTTTTCCTGTCAGGGTTTGTTTGGGTGTGTCTGGGTGTTTTTTCCCTGTACTTGGTTTTTGTTAATTTAGTTTAATTTTTGGACTGACTGTGTAGTGTGTGTGTATTAGGGACTCAGTCATGTCTAAAGAAGCTAGGGTCTCAGGCTTCAAGAAGTGTGACTCGTGCGGTCAGAAGATGTCTCTGACAGACGGTCACACTTCTTGTATTTATTGCCTGGGACCTCTACACCTGCAGGACTCCTGTGCTGTTTGTCACTCCTTCAGCCAGAGAGTCCTGCAGGAATGTAGAAATAAACTTATTCTTAGGGGCTTATTAAAGCCTGAGAGCTCCCCGGCTAAGTCCGGCTCGGGGAAGCCCTCAAAGTCTCCCAAGGCCCAGGCTTCAGTGTCCAAGCCTTCAGCCTTGGCTCCGACTCCCTCGGAGTCGAGATTGGCTCCGGCTGGAGCCGATCCTACCTTCTCTGAAGGTTTGGTATCGGAGCCGATCAGCGCCGATACTCTTGCTTCCATGCCTGTGTCAGCTCCGGCTGGAGCCGACACATCTCTGACCCAGCTCGGAGCCGACAAATTGTCGGCTCCAACTGGAACCGAAGGTTCTTCGGCTCCGATGGCTCCGTCGAGAAAGAGATTCAGATCTCCATCGCTGGAGTCTATTCATTCGGCTCCGGCCTCTCCCTTACTTTCGGAGCGAAGCCATCGGAGCCGATCCTCAAGGTCTTCCAGACTCTCAGACCATGACTTGGAGAGAGTGGTGAGTAGACTGCTGAAATCACAGGCACTGGCCCAGATACTTCATAGCCCGTCTCAGCAGACGACCGCTATTCCACACCCTCCAGAAATTCCTCCTTCGACCCTCCTTCAGAGCTCGGAGCCGGAGCTTATTGGAACTGTGACTTTTGGTGCTTCGGAGCCGATACCACTACTTTCGGCTCCGTCGTCTTCGACTCCTATCTCCTCCTTGAGACCGTCCTTGGAGGGATCCGGTCGTCGGGCTTCCCTTGTCGGTTCTGAGGGGGTGAGTGGCATCGGACCCTTGTCCAACCCCGTTCTCCCCCTCGGAGCTTCGGCTTTGGTAAGCTCGGCACCGACATCTGCTTTGGAGCCTTCCCTTTTGGTGGGGCCGGGGATTCCTGTTTCCTCGGAGCGGGAGCTCTCGGTCCTCCCCGGGAGGGGAGCCTTCGAGGTGATGAGGAGTGTACTAGCCCCCGAGCTGAGTCAACAGTCGGTCCCTTTAGCTCCTCCTTCTTCAGTGCCTGTAAATATCTCTTCCCACTCTCTTGCTCCCGGACCCAGAGATCCATCGCCCCAGGTTTCCCCATTGGGAATACCTTCCTCTTCCGAGGTTTCTCCTGATCCTTCAGGGGAACCCCCGCGTAAGAGGACTTGCAAGAGGAAGCATTTAGACTCCCCTGAGTCTACAACATCAGATACCGACTTAGATGAGTCTGAGGGGTCCCCAAGATCCCCCTCTGAGGATGTCTCCTTTTCAGACATTCTTGAACTCCTGAAACAGAGGGGGAACTGGCCCTCCATTAACCCCTCCGAGGATGAGTCGGTATACCAGGAGGCTTTTGGATCTCGACCCTCCACCTCCTGGGTTTCTCCGCCTTTTGACCCCCTCATGGACGTGATAGCTCGAAAGGCGTGGGCATCTCCTGATTCCGTGGAACCAGTCCCCAGGAGGCCTTCTAAATTTATCACGGCCCCCACTGAAAAACAGTTTCTCACCAAAGGTGTCCCGGTTGATGCCATGGTGGTGGCGGCCGCCACCAAAAAGGAACTTGTAGATCCTTCCGTACCGGTCCATCCTCCTAACAAGGAGTCTAGGACCATGGACAGGTATGGTAAGCAGATGTTTTCCTCAGCGACCTTTGCTATGCGTTCGCTGAATTATCTATGTCACTTCACCCGACTTCAAAGAGATATCCTCAAGGAATTGGGTGAGGTGGTACAGGATCTGTCAGCTGCTGGGGCTCAAGAGAAGATTGCCTCTCAGCTGGGAATCCTAAATTCCATAACTAACTCCTCCATGCGGCTCATTTCTTATGCTGCCGATGGAGCGAGTAGAGCTGCAGGCACAGGAGTGGCTCTCAGACGTCAGTCCTGGATGCGACTTTGCAATTTTGCAGACCCCTTTAAGGCGTCCTTCACAAACTCTCCCTTCGATGGGACAACTTTGTTTGGACCTCAGGTGAAGGACACTTTGACCAGGTGCGAGCAAGACGGCAAGACTCTTTCTGCCGTAGGAGTCCATTTCTCCACCCCTTCAAGGCCTTACCCCAAAGGTCAGAAGGGAGGGAAAATGTGGTTCCGAAAATCTCAAGGAGTCACGCCTGATGCACGTGGTCAGTTTACCCCCAGAGGCAGAGGGGGTAATAACAACAGATGCCACCCTAGGGGCAGAGGGAGTCCGCAGAACCAGGGCAGCAGAGAGCCTCTCTCTGACAAGCCCTTCCAGCATCCCTGAGGTGTTGCCCGACTGCCCACCCTTGGAGGCAGTCGGGGGGAGATTGTCACTGTACCCAGAAGCCTGGCTTTCCCTTTCTCAAGACAAATGGGTACAGTCGATCATATCCGAGGGTTACAAAATACCTTTCGAGAAAAGCCCCTTCCCTCAAAAAGGATCCCTTCCAGACGTTCCACCCGGTCTAAGGGAAATTGCAAAGCTAGAGGTTTCAAAACTTCTAGAGAAAAGGGCCATCCAGCCAGTTCCAGCAGGCCATTTAGAATCCGGAATCTACTCAAGGTTCTTTTTGGTCCCCAAAAAGACGGGAGACTGGAGACCAATATTAGACCTCAGCAGACTAAACAAGTCTGTCAAAAAGACGAGTTTTCGGATGGTCACACTTCAATCGATTTTGCCCTTTCTGGACAAAGACAACTGGATGTGCTCTATAGACCTTCAGGATGCATACTATCACATAAAAATCCACAGACGCTCCAGAAGGTTTCTCTGCTTTTGGCTGGGGACCAGTCACTTTCAATTCAGAGCCCTGCCCTTTGGTCTCACCACAGCCCCCAGAGTGTTCACCAAATGCATGGCAGTGGTCATGGCTCACCTGAGACGTCAGGGATTCCAGGTGTTTCCGTACCTAGACGACTGGCTCCTCACAGCCACCACCAGGCATCAACTTCTCCAGGCCAGGGATTACACTCTATGTCTCTGCAGCCAGTTAGGGATTTCTGTCAACTTCGAAAAGTCTTCCTTATCGCCTTGCCAATCTATTACCTTTATAGGCGCAGATCTAGACACTACTCGGATGTCAGCAAATCTAACAAATCAAAGAATCCTGGATATCCAAAATCATGTTCAGATCATCCTATTCAGCAAAAGGGTACAAGCCAGGTTGGTCCTGAAAGTGTTAGGCCTAATGGCAGCTGCCATCACACTTCTTCCTCTGGCCCGCTTTTACATGCGTCTCCTACAGTGGATGTTGTTTACCCAATGATCCTTCCAGCAGTTGCCCATGTGTCACAAGATCCTTGTCACACAGATCTGCAAGAGTCACCTATCCTGGTGGATTTCTTCCCCCCTAGTCCATCAGGCAGACCATTTGTCCCCCCGGCCCCAGTAGCCATGGTCACTTCGGATGCCTCCCTGATCGGGTGGGGGGGGGCATTATCAGGGCAGGATGGTCCATGGCACGTGGCAACCATTCGAATACCACCTGCATATAAATGTCCTAGAGATGAGAGCAGTGCTTTTAACGTTGCAAGCCCTCAACGACTTTCTTCCTTTAGGAACTATCGCAGTTCACACGGACAACATGTCCGTAGTATGGTATATCAACAAACAGGGCAGGACCAAGTCCTATCCTCTGTGTCGAGAAGCTCTCAGACTTTGGCAATGGGTGATCTCCTCTCAGCGGTTTCTGATAGCAATGCATATCCCTGGGAAAACCAACATCATAGCGGACAGATTGAGCAGAGCTATACTCATGCCTCACGAGTGGTCTCTCAAACAATCTATAGCGGAAGAGATTTTTCAGAAGTGGGGCCCTCCTTGCTGCGACCTTTTTGCTACACCCCAAAACAGCAAATGCCCAGACTTCTTCTCTCTCTTCCCACTTCCAGGCCATCCCCCCAGAGACGCTCTAAGCCAGGATTGGCCCCGGGGACTTCTTTATGCTTTCCCCCCTTTTCCGTTGATTCCTCAAGTGCTTCAGAAAGCTACCGACTTGAGAGCCAAGCTGATTCTCATTGCTCCTTACTGGCCTCGACAAATTTGGTTCCCGTTCCTTCATTGACATCTCTTAGTGCAGCCTTGGCATCTGGACCCAGTTCCAGATCTTCTGACCCACCAGTCGGGTCAACTGCACCAGTCCATTCATTCCCTCAACCTCACTGCTTGGTTGCTCAACTTCCTTCCTTAGCCAGGCTTCCTATGATCTCTAATCCCGTTAGGGATATCATAGTAGCTTCTCTAAAATCCTCTACCAGAAGGATTTACTCTAGCAAATGGCAACGTTTTTCCTTTTGGGCAAGGTCTAAGAACATAGATCCCTTTACTGCCCCTATTCATTCAGTTTTGGACTTCCTAGCTGAAATTTTTCACTCTGGTTCTTCTTCTTCCACAGTTAAAGTCCAGCTGGCAGCAATCTCGAATTTTCATGTCGGATTTGCAGACCAGAACATTATGTCTCACAAACTTTGCAAAGCCTTTCTCAGAGGGACCTTCCTACTTAAACCCCCTGTCAGGGATCCTCCACCGCAGTGGGATCTAAATTTAGTGCTGGCATCCTTAATACTTCCCCCTTTTGAACCGGCTGCTACATGCTCGTTAAAATTTCTCTCTTGGAAGACACTCTTTCTAGTCACTATTACTTCGGCTAGAAGGGTGTCTGAACTTCATGCTCTCTGTGTTCGTCCCCCTTACTTGGTCTTCCACAAGGATAGAGTATCTTTGAGAACCAATCCATCCTTTTTGCCCAAGGTTGCTTCTAAGACGAATTTAAATCAATCTATTGATCTTCCAGTATTTTTTCCCAATTATTCTGACAGGGCGGAACAAAAATTGCATTGCCTAGATGTTCATCGCCAACTCAGATATTACTTGGACAGAACAAAGCAATCTAGAAAGTCTCATCAGCTTTTTCTTTCTTATGCTGAAAATAAGAAAGGTCTCCCTGTTTCTAAAGTGACCTTATCCAGATGGCTGTCTTCCACTATTTCTTATATTTATCAGCTTAGGGGCAAACAGCTGATCTCAATACCAAAAGCACATTTTACCTGAAGCCTAGCCACATCTGCAGCCTTTCAGGCTAGACTACCCTTAGACACTATTTGTGCAGCAGCCACTTGGGCCACTCCTCATACCTTCGTCTCACATTACAAATTGGATTTGGCCTCCAGGGACAGGGCGAGTTTTGGTTCCACAGTTCTGAAGAGTCTGTTCCATTGAGCCACCCAGGATAGAGGTGCTAGGGATGCGGTCCCATCCAGCAAGAATGAAGGCGAGATTGACAACTTAACATTTAGAAGTTATGTACCTACCATAACGTTCCATGTTAGTTGTCTTCTCTCGCCTTCTTTCTTGCGTCCCTCCCTCCTGTCCCCGTAGCCTGGACAGACCTTGAACTATCCTCTTCTCTGGGAGATTTCTCCCTTGGACACCAGTTAGCTCTGCACTTAGTTACCTGGGTTCCCCTTACAGTTTTTCTCAGGTTGGTTGTTCTTCTTCCCTTGGGGGAAGATAGTAGATATTTTTTCCTCTAGCTACCAAACGAGATCTGGGTAATCTCTGCCTTGCATCATGGGATATGCGGCTGCCTCAAGCTGGTGGAAGTAACCTTTGAGATTAGCAAGTGCCGAGTCGGAGCCGAGGATCGGCTCCGAACCCATCCAGCAAGAAAGAAGGCGAGAGAAGACAGCTAACATGGAACGTTATGGTAGGTACATAACTTCTAATTTCTACACCTGGACACTGGGAAAACTGTTGAATTTAAAGTATATGCTAACTGCAATACAACTAATTTGGTATATTTAGCTTACTGTTTCAGGTGTTTTTCATTATATGTGGGCAAGACCAACTGAAAACTAAAAGAACTTATAAGAGAACATCTATATGATGTCTCTAGAGCTGTGGAGACAAAAGCTTTACCTAAATTTGCTATTTTGAATTGTATTACGCATGGTTATTCAGGTTATTGCTGAGAATGAAAGAGGTGGCAGTATCACAAATAGAATAGAAAATGCAGAATTAGAATGGATTATTAGAATGAGAGCCACTTTAGGTAAAGGTTTGAATGATAAAATTTCTATTAAGCCTGTATTGCAGGCTATGGGCTTGATGAGATAGAATATGAATTTTTTAATGAGTATGTGCAGTTAAATGTGTAATTTCTTTAACCTTTTAGCATATGTAATTGTTTCTGTGATTTTATTGGATGTTATTGGTTTTAAAAAGTAGGAAGAGATGGTTTGTATTGTCTGATGAAGTGGCTATATCAGCTGCAAAAGCGCTCACCATTAAAGTTTGTTTCTTTCATTTTATTGGTTGTGGTTTGGTTCTGCTTGAGTTTTTGCTATATTTCTATTGATTTCTAGGTAGAACCATTTGGTTCCATCACATTCCTGGTTTGTCTCACTAAGTTTACTTATTCCCATGAATTTGGGTGCCATTTTCAAAATCTACTTCACAGGTCATTAGGATAACCCCGCCAGTGATCTGGTTATCGGAGTGCTCACCATGTAAGGCCGGGCTTTGCTTTTTTTTAATCTGCTCTTTGTGGCAAACCAGTTTAGTGCAAAAACATAATTTTAAATATGTACCCCTGCTATTTACTGACATTGGCAACAGTGTAAAGCTCCAGTATACTGCAGTTACCTAAGGGGGCTGCCATCTGTTAAATATTGGTGGTGGGATATGATATTATGTCTACCTTAACACTGCCTATGAAGTGGTTCATTTGGGATTGATAGTGTCTCACTCTGTAAATGCTTATTGGAACTGTATTGATTAGTCATTTTGCTTACCAGGCAGCTAAAGAGATTGGCTAACCATACTGTTCTAGGATAATTTCATTTACTGATTATGGGACTGCATTGTAATACATTAACGCTTATTGGAACTCCACTGATTAGTAATTTTGCTTATGAGGCAGCTGAAGAGACTGTTGTAATTATTCCACTTATTGGCTGTGGGTCTGCATTGTAATACATTAAGAACTGTATCAAAGAAATTAGTACTTTGTGTATGTATTTCAGTGTTGTTCTCTGTAACCTCGATCTTGCTACTGTATACTGTTTGTAGTGCTTAAAGAAGGAACTTACTGTAAAGTGTTAACTATCTTTTCCTACATCCTGATTCACTCCTAACTGTCCACCTTTACCTCTCTTCTCTTATAGTCCCCTAACAGCTAACTTTTCTATCCAGTGCAGCATTTATCTGCTTGCCTGAACATAGCTCTCCAACTGCCCAGAAGGATTATGAACCAAGCAAGGAGATCACAGTGTATGTTGATATCATATCAATTGTATTCAGTAAAAATAAGCACTATCTGTTTTTTGTACAGGTTCTAGGCCTCTGGGTGAGTGGTGCACTCACAAAGAGGAACACCAGCTAGACGTAGGTTCCCATTCCTACCCCCACACTGCATTAGCCATTCCCTGTAATTGTTTGAGTAAATGTATTCCTAACATAAAATGGACAAAGAACATCCTAGCAAACTCTTGTTTTTACAAAACCCAAAAGGAACTAAGCAACGGCACAATGAAAAAACATTAAAGAAAAGTCACTGTTCATCATAAAGTAAAAGCAGTGAGAAAAGCGAGCTTATTCCTATAGTTTTACTTTCCACAAACTGCTGCTCAAATAAGTTAAAAACGGAACAAAACCAACTTATTTATATACGTTTCAGCTGCTGTAAGTCGATGGCTCCTTAGCTTCCACTGGGGAAGTTCTACCTGATAGTTTTTTCTACCTCCTGCCTTCCTCTCCATTTCTGGTCCTACCCGCTCTGTTCGTCCATACTATGCTTGGACTCACTCCACTCCCCCCCCCCCCACACACACATCATCTACATTTATATTTACCCTGACTACACTCCCTCAACCCAATCACTATGATCCAACCTCAACTCCACCCCTTCAGTCTAACAATAATTAGTCAACCAACCCACTGTCTTCCATTACACCTCTAAATCTGCCTACACCATTCATTTAAAGGCAAACTCTACTAAACTAACTCGACCACAAATATGTATTCTGTGCAAACCTCTATCTTCCTCTTACTCACAACCCTTCTCCACCTTACCTCCTATCATAAATAAATAACACCCAACAATACACCCCCCCCCACATATCCTTTCTCCCTTCCACGCCATTCTTCCACTTTCAATATTTCCATTGCTCCTGACCTATTTCATATACCCAACACAGGACTTTTTTCATATAGATACCTTCCAATACCACCCCTCCCACAACTTGCACACAAGATTACTAAGCTTACACACAAACTACCACACCTCCTCTCCCACAAAAACTCAGCTAAACTTAAGCGGAGATATCCACCCCAACCCTGGCTCTAATCCAATGCAGCAAACAACATATAAACCAAACATCACCCTCCCTCCCCATATCACCTCCTTAAGACATAATACCCCAGGTATTCTTATGTTCAACATGAATGTAAGAAGCCTTGTAAACAAAATTCACAAACTACAGTGGATATAAAAAGTGTACACACCTCTGTTAAATTGCCAGGTTTTTGTGATATAAAAAATGAGACCACAATAAATCATTTCAAAACTTTTCCCACCTTTAATGTGACCTATAACCTGTACAATTCAATTGAAAACAAATCTGTTAGGGGAAAAATATAAAAAATTAAAAAAAATACAATAAGTCGACTGCATAAGTGTGCACACCCTTAAACTAATACTTTGTTGAAGCACGTTTTGATTTAATTACAGCATTCAGTCTTCTACGGTAGGAGTCTATCAACATGGCACACCTTCACTTGGCAATATTTGCCCACTCTTCCTCACAAAAGCACTCCAAATCTGTCAGATTGCGAGGGCATCTGTTGTGCACAGCCCTCTTAAGGTCACCCCACAGTCTTTCTATTGGATTTAGGTCTGGGGTTTGGCTAGGCCATTCCAAAGCTTTAATTTTCTTCTGGTGAAGCCATTCTTTTGTTGATTTGGATGTATGCTTGGAGTCATTGTCATGTTGAAAGGTGAAATTCCTCTTCATCTTCAGCTTTCTAGCAGATGCCTAAAGGTTTTGGGCCAAAAGTGACTGGTATTTGGAACTCTTCGTAATTCCCTCCACCTTGACTAAAGCCCCAGTTCCAGCTGAAGAAAAGCAACCCCAAATCATGATACTGCCACCGCCATGCTTCATCATGGGGATGGTGTTCTTTTGGTGATGCGAAGTGTTGTTTCTGCGCCAAAAGTACCTTTTGGAATTGTGGCAAAAAGTTCAACCTTAGTCTCATCAGACTGTAACACATTTTCCCACATGCTTTTGGGAGATGTGATGTATTGTTTTGCAAATTTTAGCTGGGCTTGGATGTTTTTCTGTGTAAGAAAAGGCTTCCGTCTTGCAACCCTACCTCATAGTCCAGACATATGGAGAATACGGAAGATTGTTGTCACTTGTAGTACATAAACAGTACTTGTCAGAAATCTCTGCAGCTCCTTCAGTGTTGCTGTAGGTCTCTAGACAGCCTCCCTGACCAGTTTTTGTCTTGTCTTTTGGAGGGACGTCCAGTTCTTTGCAAAGTCACTGTTGTCCCATATTTTCTCCACTTTTGATGACTGTCTTCACTGTGTTCCATGGTATATCCAATGCTGTGGAATTTTTTTTACCCTTCTCCTGACTGATACCTTTAAACAATGAGATCCCTTTGATGCTTTGTAAGCTCTCTGCGAACCATGGCTTTTGGTATAGCAGGCAACTGAGTAAATGTCAGGAAAATCCTACTAGGACAGCTGAACTTTATTTGGGGTTAATCAGAGTCTCTTTATTTGACTAAATCAAAAGGTGCTTTAACAAAATATTAGTTTAAGGGTGTGCACACTTATGCAGCTAGGTTATTGTATGTTTTTTATTTTTTTATATTTTTCCCCTAACAAATTTGTTTTTCAATTAATCTGTACAGGTTATAAGTCACATTAAAGGTGGGAAAAGTTTTGAAATGATTTATTGTGGTCTCATTTTTTATATATTACAAAAATCTGGCATTTTAAAAGGGGGGTGTACACTTTTTATATCCACTGTAGATGGAATACATTCATTTGATCGGGCTAACATTGCTTGTTCGGGTATAACACTAAGTGTTATTATCGAATTTCTCAATGGCGAACTGTTGGAATGTTGTACAAAACACCTAATGCGACATTTCCAACCGCTCTACCACCTAAACAAGCGCTACCATGGGTCAAAAAGTGTGTGGGGGGTATTTTGCGATTCACAACAGTTGCGTTTGCATTTTTGAGGTTTTGCCACACTGCTTTCGACCGTATTCCAGTTGATCTTCCACTGACCGATCAAATGAATGTATACCACTGTAGATGCATCTGTCTCCCTATACACACCTAACATAGCTATCTTAACAGAAACCTAGCTAAAACCCCATATTAATGACAATGAAATTCTACCCCTGGATATAATATCCACAGACTAGATAGAGTAAACAAATGTGGTGGAGGTGTAGCAATCCTATATAAAGACACACTAAAACTGCAAAGAATCCAATCACAGCCCCCAGCCCTAAACACCAGCTAAATACTAACCTGTAAACTTGAACTCAATCCAAACACTTACTCATAATCTCAGTATACATCCCTCCCAGCAACAATATCTCCACAATCGAAAACCTAAGCTCCTGGTCATCCTCTTCATTTAATCAAGAGACCATAATTATGGGAGATTTCAGTACATATTGGCTTACTTTATCCTCTGACAATCTCTCTAATCTCATAGATTTCTGTGGATGCACTCAAATTATAAACTCACCTACCAGGATGGATAAGCACAGGGGCAGACAGTTCTTGACTGGACCTTAACCAGTAAGCCATCAATAGTTTATCACTCAAGTTGTCTCCCAAGACAGCCTTAGTGATCACTTACCCACCTTTCTACTTAGACACAGAACCAACCTCTCTAAGTCCACACTATACAAACAGATTAGAAGTAATAAAAACTTTTCACCAACCACCTTTAAAACCCTACTGCAGCACTGTGACTGGTCTCCATTATTAGACCTCCACCTTGACTCTGCCGTGGAATACTTTAACATTAAATTCCTTGAAATTCTAAACACTCTAGCTGCAGTTAGAAAGGTTTGTGTAAAATCCAATTATACTCCTTGGCTACCTAAAGAAACGAAACAGTTACTCAAGGACATGGGCAAAGCATGGTCTTATTACCACAGCAACAAAAACTAAAGCTCTTTCGAAACTTACCATTGCCTAAGAAACCAATCCAAATCCCAGATCAGAAATGATAAAAAAAAGCCTTCTTTACTCAAATACAAGAATCATCCTACAATAATCCTCAAAAATTCTGGAGTAATATCAAAAAACATATTCAGCCTGGTCAATCTTTAACTCCATTCCCCACCACCTCGAACACCAAGGATAGTTTAGCCACACAATTCAACTCTTTCTTCACTAACTCCATGTTATCTCTGATAAATAACAAAGACAACAGCCCACCATATAGTCCCCCACCAACCTCAACAATTATCACTCCATCCTCCTCTAAGCCCATCCAGCCTTCTACCATAAGGAAACTACTACTTAAACTAAAATGGGTCTACTTCAGTAGACCGAAAGTTCACTTACCTGACTTTCAGTTAGCTGAGACGTAAAGGCTGACAACTGCAGAACACCGACATCCCACTCCAGGTAAGTAACCGCTTGGCCATCCTGAAAAAATACTAAAACCGAAGGAAAGTAAACCCACCCTTGTGGGGACTCCCCCCCCCCCCCCTGCAACTAAATATACCAACTCCGAGATCGCACTACAGCGGGGGTAAGGGGCAAAGTTCAACAGGGTGGCCAAATGGTTATTTACCTGGAGTGGGAAGTCTGTGTTATGTCATTGTCGGCCTTTTTATCTCAGCTAACTGAAAGTCGGGTAAGTGAACTTTCTGTCTACTGAAGTCGACCCACTAAAACCCACAACACTCGCAATTGATCAACTACCCAACACTTATCTCAAGACAGCAGCTGACACCATAGCCTATCTTATCTCTCTACTGATCAACAGATCAGAGAACAGTAGATACCTAAACTCTGGAAAACATTCTACATAATTCCCCTACACAAAGGAGGTGTATCAAGAGAATTTTCCAACTACAGACCAATAGCAATTCTCTCACTATTTTCTAAAATCCTCGAGAAATGCACCCGCTGCAGCTGATAGATTAGTTTACCTGTAATAATCTGCTAACTAATAAAATCCTCGAGAAATGCACCCACTGCAGCTGATAGATTAGTTTACCTGTAATAATCTGCTAACTAATAAAATCCTCGAGAAATGCACCCACTGCAGCTGATAGATTAGCTTACCTGTAATAATCTGCTAACTAATAAAATCCTCGAGAAATGCACCCGCTGCAGCTGATAGATTAGCTTACCTGTAATAATCTGCTAACTAATAAAATCCTCAAGAAATGCACCCACTGCAGCTGATAGATTAGTTTACCTGTAATAATCTGCTAACTAATAAAATCCTCGAGAAATGCACCCGCTGCAGCTGATAGATTAGTTTACCTGTAATAATCTGCTAACTAATAAAACCCTCGAGAAATGCACCTACTGCAGCTGATAGATTAGTTTACCTGTAATAATCTGCTAACTAACTCCCAGGATGGCTTTAGGCCTAAGTACAGCAGCCCTGTTAAGCTTCACAAGCACTATTAACCACTTAAAAAATAATAGGCAACAAGTTGCCTCCATCTTCTTAGATATGTCCAAAGCATTTGATACAGTAGCTCATTGAAAGTTCCTCAGTGAGCTAGCATCATTAATCTTATCTTACTCTGTGCTGTCTTGGTTCCAAACCTATCCCACAGACCGACGACAAGCTGTGAAATGGCAAAATGACCTATCCTGACACTTACCTGTCTTAGTCGGAGTTGCACAAGGATCAGTCATAGGTCCACTTCTCTTTACAGTATTCACCAATAAACTGCATACAACTACCAATCTGGCTACCACAATCCAGTACACTGATGATTCAGTCCTAGTCTGTGCTGCTTCCTCCCTGTCACAACTTCATGAAATAACCCAAAAACCTTTCTCAGACATATAATCCTACCTCTCCAAACAGCAATTAATTCTAAACCCCAACAAAACCAAATTAATTCTCTTTGCCAACAAAAAGCCCATCAACCCACCAACACCCTTCATTATCTACTCAGCCAATAATAGCAAAATAGAACCCTTCTTCAAACCAAACTGGTAGGTGTTCCCATTGTTATGTACAATTTGAAATGTTTGTTGCACTAGTCATTAAAAAGACCCATATCAAACTTGGCTCGCTCTGTAGGGCCTAACAATTCCTAACCAACTCTACCAGACAAGCCATTGCTAGAACCCATACTCTCTCCCCCTTACTATAAACTTCCCCAATCTGTACTAATCTCAGAAAACAGACCTAGCCAGGCTGGAGGCATGCAACAAAAAAATTGCCAAATTTACCACAAGTTCCTCATATAGATCCCACCACTGCACAGCACTTCAAGAACTAAACTGGCTTGAACTACCCAACTTCCTCTCTCTCCACCAGATCACCACTGCACTAAACCTAAAAACTGTCCAGCTGTCAACAATCTCATCCAACCATACTCTAACCTGAGACCCACTGACAAATCCCTAGTAATGGTCACTAAATCTAATAACTGTGGTGACTCACTATATTCCAACAAAATCTCCAAAGTCTGGAACTCCATCCCTCAGAATATCCTTAACAAGACAAACTCAACCATGTTCAAACAACTCCTTAGAAGCCTCCTCACAACAGGCATTGCTCAGGTACTTCCCCTGGCTAAACTTAAGCAAGTGCTCTCAGCTAACACCTCATACCCCATAAGTTACTCCCGCAAAACTACAGAGTACATAAAATCTGTGAAGATCAATTCTGCTGTAAATAAAACATCTTGATCTATTAATGTTTGTAGCCAAACCAAACACATTTGTATGTAACTTTATAAAAATGCAAGAACTGTATTTGTTTGTAATGTACTTGATGAATGCTGATCTGTGTTCTCTCTTGTACTAGATAAGTAATGCTTATGTATTTCACGTTATTATTTTGTCTTGTATGTCACTGTACCGCTTTTCTTTCTCTGTGGAGCTTTTCACCCTGGGTGTCCACTAAAAAAGGGCACTATCCTGGCAAACACATGTTAAATAAGTAAACAAATAAATAAATAAAACCTCTGTCTTGCATCATTGCTGTTAAAATAAGAATCATTATGTCTAGCATATGTCCTCTTACTAGTTCATCTAGCTTTAAGTTGCAATATATAGTCATACCTTCTTAATTTAAACTTCCACTGCATCGTATTGGTGTACTTTTTCCATTACTGTACAACTAAATCAGTGCATCTTACTAAAAATTATAAGAACAAATCACTTTTTCTATCCCGTAGCTGCACCAGTTGATCTATTCTCTTGTCAGTTATATTTTTACTCACGTTCTAGTGCATTTAAATTCTTTTTCATACCAAACAAATCTTCATTTTATGACACTCATTTGTAGTATGTGCTTCTGCCTAAGCCTGCTTTCCGTGGTATAGGCAGTCATGACAGGCATGCTGCACTTAGAATCATGGGATCATAACAGATTACTAGGCTATTGACCCGGAGGTCATTTCAAGCCTAGCCTTTGTTCAATTTACAAGTCTGTCTTGCTGCTGGTTTTATAAAACACTTCATCCAGTCTACCTCTTGAGAAACCCATTAGGTCCACAACAGATCACTCAGGACTCGCACTGCTTTTTCACTGTTAAGTATTTAAAAGATCATCAACAAGAAATCCAGCTCAATCTCTGTTTTATCTATACAAAGACAGGGTGACAGTTAGTTGTCTTTCTGATGCATTTAGAATGGGATATTTCAGCTACTCCTTAATAAACTGGAGTGCTATACATCCGAAGTTGGGTATGTCCTGAGAGTCTTAGATGTCATAAATAAAAATAATTTGGAATAGATAATTAATAGTTAACAAACTAGACCTAGTGTGTGTGTGTGTGTGTGTGTGTGTGTGTGTGTGTGTGTGTGTGTAAATAAAAATTCTTTGGAATAGATAATTAATAGTTAACAAACTAGACCTTGTGTGTGTGTGTGTGTGTGTGTGTGTGTGTGTGTGTGTGTGTGTGTGTGTGTGTGTGTGTGTGTAAATATATACTGAACTATCACTTATGACATAGGCAAACTTACATTTATATAAAAGTAATCAACCTATCAGGTTCACATTTACAAACATTATACATCACATATATTGTTCTATGCAATATACTCAAACCAACATTACATAAGTTGTTCATTTACTGCCTTCTCTTAAACCTCATTCCTCCTCCAAACATTTTTCAGCATGTATTGTTCCCAGAATTTCCATTTTTATGTGTAATTTACTTCTACCATTTTCTAAAGATCCCACTTCCTGTCCTTTTATTGCTGTTATAATATTCACTACTTCAAGTTTGGTTGGTTTAAACTTTGAATTCCATTTTCTATTTATTACGTTGTTGGCAGCCACCAGAATTAAACTTAACAAGGCCTTATTATGTCAAAGAAATTCATAGCCTGTATCCCAGCCCAAAAAAATAATTTGCATAGTTAGTCATTTTCTTGCCCAGTTTTCCTGACAGAGTACTCTGTAGGGACATTTTAATGTCAGTCAACTCATTACACTTTGAGAACATATGCTCCCAGGTACCTCTTTCTTCTTCGTTAGACCTCCAACATTTGCCACCTACTTAAATATGTTTGAGTCTGCTTGGAGTTATACAAGTACCTATGCAAATACTTCCAGACAAAAATCCCAAAACTTCTAGATTTCTGTTGCATATTGTGGAGCAGCAATACATATTTCCTCTCATTGTTTCTTTGTGAATTGCTTATCTAATCTCTCTTCCCAAGCTTTTCTGACCTCCTACAATTGATTCCTATAGTTATCATGCAGTATTTTTATGCCATACTAATTATCCCTTTTTAGCAACAGTTTCTTTTCTAGATTCAGCTAAAACTCAACCAGTGCAGGTCTTTCATTTAGGATTTCCCTATCCCTTTCTCTTTGCCTATACTCTGATATCAATCATTGATAGGGAGGCAATGTCAAGCATGCAGTCCACATGTCTTCATGGCTACTTCCCCGTCTATTATCTTTCTCTGTCTAATATTTGTTCCCAATACCTTGGTTCCTTTGCCATCTTTCTCTAGTAAATTGCAGGCCCCTGTGTGTATTCTCTGTATCTCTAGTTGCAGTCATCCCTATTGTCTGAATCCCCTTTCTCCATTCACATGTTGGCTTAGTTCTTATAATACTTTCTGCTGTTTTATGAATATAATAACCTGTATGACTGTTGTTATTCTCCTTAAGGGCCTTAATCCAAAATCCCACTCTTTCCTTATTTCTTGAATTACCCCCCTCCCACTTTATCATCATCCCTTTTCATTTTGAATTGTAGCTTTCTGCTTGTGTTATGTATAAGAATCTTAACTGCTCTAAAATATCCATTCAGTTCAGGTAATCTTAAACGTCCTTGTTCTTCTGGAAGGATCAACTTATCCCACTTGGCCTCTTCCCTCCCAGATAAAATCCTTCAACTCTGTATTAATTACTATCCGCAGCTTCTCCTCTGGTTGATAAAAATATGTTTGACCTGTGTATAAAACTAAAGGGACTAAAAACATTGTACTGCTTGTATCTTGCTATCCATATCCTTAGACAAGAGCTTCCAGTTTCTCACGTTTTGTATTATCTTTTGTTTAGTCTCTTTTCACATATTCTTAGTGTCATAACAGAATCCTTTTTAACCCATACTTTTAAATACTTCATTTTATCATTTCCCAACAAACGTGAGAAATGCTGAACCAGTTCATGTGGGGGTACATAATTTACAGCTATAGCCTTTGTTTATCTTTATTAATTTTATACTCCCCCCCAAAAAAAAAACACGGAACTGCCCAGATTGTTCCACAACATTGAGATGTCCTTTTCTGGTTCTATCATATTCAAAATAACATAAATATTTCCATTTGTGCTTTGTCTTGATTGCCCCACTTCTCTGCTTTATACAAATTTTCAAACAATTCAGAACTATCTCTAATACCTCTACAGGATCTCTGCTTATTTTTCTTGTTGTAGACTCCCTACGTTTGGCGAGAACTCTTTCTGCTGCCTAAGTCATTGTACCAAGAATTTTTGTGCTCTGGAGTTATAAAAAACAGCTGCTTAACAACAATCTTTCTAAACTCATGATTATCCAGATACTCCCTTATTTTCTCTTCAGCACTCTGCAGTTGTGCCTCTTTTTGTTCTTTGAGATTCCCCTTATTCTGTAATAGTTTATCCTTGGTCATTCTCTCTAAATAATTTTTGTTACTTCTTAACCATATTTTTTTTATTATTTCTACCCTATTTTTAAATTCCACTTTCATTTTATCCTATTCACTGGTTATAACTTCTGAAGTACTTTCTATCTTCCCCAGTAACTCCTAAATAATTTCCACTACCCATTTCTTAAATTCCTCTGTTTTTTACAGGTTAATGGGGGAGAGTCCATTGTCTCATCTTTTCTTTATTATCCTGAGTTTTTATTTTGTTAGTTATTGGAGATGTGTCAAAGTTCTTACTTAAATGCCCATGTTTCTACGAAATGTAATTTCTTTATACTCTAGCCCAGTTATTCTACCTTGGGGAATAATATTTAAATTCTTTCCAAGTTACTAGTAGTGACTTTGTCTTCCATACCAAATATTTTCATAAATTTCTTCAGAAGTCTACCCTGTTTTGTTATATTTTCCCTTCTAGCACTCTGCAATTGTTGAAAATCAAATTTCAATCCCATCTATAAGTAATATTCCTCACTGATAGCTGATTATTTCTCCCAATTTTTAAGGTCCATAATTGCAGTTTTGATGGAATATATATACAAGCCAATGTCATTCTCATCCTTTGCCAGTAGCCCCTTACTGTCACAAATCTGCATTACTATTTTTTCCCTCCTCTGTCGGAGTTCCTCTAGCAATTAATATAAGTACTCTTCTTTTCCTTAGTCCCTGATATTCTGCTGCATATCCATTCTGAAATTCTTTCTTTATTAAATTATCATGTTCATTTCCTCCCAAATGTGTCTCCTGTAGCATTGCTATTTGCACTCTACATTTCTTGATGTATTTAAATATAATTTCCTTTTTGTCTATACATGTGAGACCAATCACACTCCAAGATAATATGAAAAGTGTTGCCATTGTGACAAGAAGTCATTATTTCTACCGATTATATATATATGACAGCTTTTAAAAATGTCTATTTCCAGCTTTTGTGATGCATGCACCCACTAATTCCGGGCAGGTTATTCCTTTATAAAGTGTTTCTTATCATCAACATTAGAACCCATGCACGTTTTACAAGACTTTTTGTTTTAATAAAAACCCTCAAAAAATTACCCATCCCCAGAACACCTCATAACCTGTTAACTTAATACAAACACACAAACCTATGTAAGTCTCCAAATAATGAAATTTAACCCTCATAACAGGAGCAACTGTCCCAAACAGACATTTAAAAATATAGGCATTAATTAACCTAAAACTGAGGTTATCCATGCAAAGATGCATGTTATTGCCTGTGCTTATACTTACAGTAATTGGTATCTGTTCTTTTTTATCTTTATTCTCCTCCCAGATGTAGACAAAAACTTGCATACTTTCAGAAAACATTAACTTTTAGCCTTAAAAACAGTGCTATGGCTTTTTATTGCCATATTATCAGCTTTTCTCCATGGAAATTTGAGAATAAAAAATGTAATCCTCAGCTGCAGGCATCTAAAGACAACCTGGACCATTTATTGCTAAAGGAAAACTTTTCATTATATTCAGTGTTCTCTTAGTTATTGTTTTCACTTAAAATGTGTTATTAGATTACACCAAAGGTCTTAATCCAGACACTTGCCTTTGCAAAAGTAAAAGAAAACATACCAGGTCTACATATGTTATGATCTGTGTACTTTTACACCCCATTCCCCAGCTCAACAACCTAAGATTACAGCCTGTTAACCTAACCATGATTTTGTCTAGTATTTTTTTCCTTTTGCATTGTAATGCCTGCATTTCTTAATACTAAAAAAGACAAAAGGAAGAGAAAAAGAAAAAAGGACATCTGTTTTCTTTAGTGCCTTTATCACATACAAAAACAACTAAAATGCTTTACTATAAAACATGCAATTTATATTGTGAAAAGTTTCATAGAAATACTTTTAAGAACAGAAACTATTTTGCTTAGTTAACTTTTTGTTTCCTCTTCCCTTCCTCTGTCATTCCATATTAATGACATGTTCCCTACAAGTGTAACAAAGTCAACAAAAGTACACTCTTTCCATTTATACAGCCATATTTCATAAATGCAATTGATGCTTTGCAGTCTCATATTTGTTCATTAATTTCCATGTTGCTGGTCTTCTTCTCGTTCATCTCCATCTCCCAGCTCTGGTTTAATTCCAAGGTACTCCTGATTCTTCTAGTTAACATCTTTCTCTGTCTCCCAAACATCTTCCTTTGGATCAGTGGGTGGCTCACTTTTTTGTAGGATAAACTTGTATTTCCTCCTTAGGCTGTTCTACATAAAAAAATAACTGGTCCTCCAGGAATAAATATTTTGAGGACACATGGATACAGCAGCTTGAATCTCAAACCTGCCACTCAACATTACCTGATTGCTGGAATAATTTTTTCTTCTGCTTGGTATACAGTGAATAATCATTTTCCACAAATATTTTTTTCTCCAGCCTTTAATACTTTGCCATTTTACCACAGTTTTTGTCAGGATCAACTTTTTCTATTGGTAAGTTTGCATCTTTACTAATACAGGTCTAGGCTGCTTTCTCATGGCCAGATTTGGAACATACACATGATGTGCCCTTTACATTTACAATGCCTGCTGTGGAATGCCAGTCCAGTTGCTTATTTGTGCCTTTATAAAATTAATATAGTCCATTCCCTCTGGTTTCTCTGGTAGAGCAGAAAATCTCAGATTTTCCTTATGTGCTCTGTCCTCTAATTCTACTATAATCTGAAACATTTCTTCTTGAACAGTCTCATATTCAGCCAGCCTTTTCTACATTTTGTCCTCTGATTTTTGCAGTTTTATCATCTCATCTGAATATCTGTTTAAAGCTTCTTCCATTTTTTCCAGTCTTTTGTTGTGTGAGTTGATATATTCCTTCAGTGTTTCATTTATTTTAATCAGTTCTGAGCACATTTGACTTATTTTTCATCTAGATTACTGGAAGCCATGGCTTGAATCAAAGCTGGAGCTTGAACTGCTTTTTGCTTAACAGCTGCAGGATTCTTCCCAGTCATTGTTTTCATTTCACATTTTCTAGTTGATTTTCTTTCAAGAGCTCTTAGTTTCTTCTTTGCTGGCATCCAGGCAGTGCCCTTAGTAGCCAGTAACTGAATTTACTAAAGGTGACAGAATTCATGGTTCTTGTCTTTCAGTTTTTCACACTAGGAAGTGAAGTGAAGCTGTTAATCAGTGTGCAGCCATCTTGGAAAGTCTGGGCATAATATTCTTGACCTGGTCTGAACTGGTATAGCCACTATTCTTGGTTAAGCCTGATCATAAATTGTGATTGTCTCTTTTATATTTGATAAAACCCTTACAGGCAGTAATTCTGAGTTCACGGATTTCAAACAGACTAACATCAGCAAATTCTATGATAAGCTATCCAAATTCACCTGTGTCATCACCAGACCTGTCCCTGACATGGCTGCTATTTATAAAAACAAGTTCTGTTCCTATATAGAGAATTGCTTGTACCTAGCCATCCCTACTAGAACCAAATACAATGGAAAGTTTAAGAAAAAAAATGCTAGTTTACCAGCTTAAATGCAGTTTATGACAAGATAAAAAAAACCTTAAATCATCAGATCTAAGATGTCTGCTTTTAAAGACATGGTGAGATGGATAGCCAATTGGCTGAAAGACAGACCCCACATAGATAAGGGGGTGAGTGCTTCCTCATAAAGTACGACGGTAGCTAGTGATGTGCATCATTCCCACTGCTGCAGTAGCCTTTAGGCTTTGTGGGTTGTTTCCCTGCTCAGGAAATAACTGGACAGCTTCACAACGCTCTGGCTTCCCCACACACCTTCAGTCTGACTGCTGATTGGTTATTTCCAAGGAAGGAAATCAGCAGTCAGAGTAAACATTTCTTCAGTACTTTCTTGCTGCCTCAAGGCGAAGCATCTCTGGGGTGTCATAGGAGCAGAAATTGGCTTAGAGCTTCCTTTCTGGCAAATAAGTCCCCATTAGGGAACAACTCCACACAGACATTGTTTCCGTTTTAAGAAAATTTAATTTAATTTTATTTTCTGACTAAAATCATTATTTTTCCTGTCGGAAACCTAGTATTTTTTTACCAGTATCAGAAGTTTCATGTCAGGGACTGCTATTTTTTTAGCTGCCGGTGTTATTTGACTTAGGGGTATTTTTGGCAAAATGTATCAACTGCTTTTGTAAACTTTTAGTTTTGTGATTAAAAGCTGTATTTTGGGATGGGAAGGGATGTGTTTTGCATTGTAGTGCTTATGTTCACTTCAAGAGAGCCTGCCTGCCATTTTTATCTGACAGTGACTTAACTTCTTAAAAGGAGTGCTGACAGGGAAGAGAGTGCTGCTTGCGCTTTTACTTTTTGTAAGGTTTGGGGCAAAAAGTGTTATTGGAAGTGCGCTGCTTGTGTACACTAGGAGACAGCATGCATCCTGACTGACCGACTGCAGCATGTTCTACATAACTGCAGCATGGATACTTACTCTGCTCCTGCTGGTTCTAGTCCCACTGTTCCTAGGAGACAGCATGCATCCTGACTGACTGACGGACTGCAGCATGTTCTCCTCAACCACAACATGGATACTTACTCTGCTCCTGCTGGTTCTACTCCCACTGTTCCTAGGAGACAGCATGCATCCTGACTGACTGCAGCATGTTTTCCATAACTACAACATGGATACTTTGCTCCTGCTGGTTCTAGTCCCACTGTTCCTAGGAGACAGCATGAATCCTGACTGACTGACTGCAGCATGTTCTCCTCAACCACAACATGGATACTTACTCTGCTCCTGCTGGTTCTAGTCCCACTGTTCCTAGGAGACAGCATGTATCCTCACTGACTGACTGCCGCATGTTCTCCTCAACCACAGCATGGATACTTCCTCTGCTCCTGCTGGTTCTAGTCCCACTGTTCCTAGGAGACAGCATGCATCCTGACTGACTGACGGACTGCAGCATGTTCTACATAACTACAACATGGATGCTCCTGCTGGTTCTAATCCCACTGTTCCTAGGAGACAGCATGCATTCTGACTGACTGACTGCAGCATGTTCTCCTCAACCACAACATGGATACTTACTCTGCTCCTGCTGGTTGTACTCCCACTGTTCCTAGGAGACAGTATGCATCCTGACTGACTGACTGCAGCATGTTCTCCTCAACCACAACATGGATACTTACTCTGCTCCTGCTGGTTGTACTCCCACTGTTCCTAGGAGACAGCATGCATCCTGACTGACTGACTGCAGCATGTTCTCCTCAACCACAACATGGATACTTCCTCTGCCCCTGCTGGTTGTACTCCCACTGTTCCTAGGAGACAGCATGCATCCTGACTGACTGACTGCAGCATGTTCTCCTCAACCACAGCATGGATACTTCCTCTGCCCCTGCTGATTCTACTCCCACTGTTCCTAGGAGACAGCATGCATCCTGACTGACTGACTGATGGACTGCAGCATGTTCTCCATAACTACAACATGGATACTTACTCTGCTCCTGCTGGTTGTACTCCCAATATTCCTAGGAGACAGCATGCATCCTGACTGACTGATGGACTGCAGCATGTTCTACATAACTACAACATGGATACTTACTCTGCTCCTGCTGGTTCTAGTCCCACTGTTCCTAGGAGACAGCATGCATCCTGACTGACTGACGGACTGTAGCATGTTCTCCTCAACCACAACATGGATACTTACTCTGCTCCTGCTGGTTGTACTCCCACTGTTCCTAGGAGACAGCATGCATCCTGACTGACTGACTGACTGACTGCAGCATGTTCTCCTCAACTACAGCATGGATACTTCCTCTGCCCCTGCTGGTTCTAGTCCCACTGTTCCTAGGAGACAGCATGCATCCTGACTGACTGCAGCATGTTTTCCTCAACTACAACTTGGATACTTACTCTGCTCCTGCTGGTTCTACTCCCACGGTACCTAGAAAGTAAAAAGCACTTACCAAGGAGCTCTTACTGTTCCATGAGCTCAGTCTATGCCTCAGCTGATAGTGGTGGCCATTGGGTGTATGTTAGACCACTCAGTAACGTCTATGGTTTCCTCTAATGTCCTTTTGGCCACTATGAACCTGGGGTCAACCACATCCTCTTCAGCTGTTCCAGTGTCTAATAAGAGCATTGTAGAACCCTCTTCTCTGGAGCTGAGAGACACTTAGAGACATTCTTCATGAGGTAACTGAGGCAAGAGACCATTAGACCATATGATATTTCTCTCCTTTGAATCAATCTTCTTTCACAGGGACTCTTATTAAAAAAAAACAATTAAACATTGTTTATCTTAATAAGTGATTGCAGTTAAGAAAGATGAGTTTCTTATCCAAGCAAGGCATGCATTACAGGCTGTGAATCCTGGTGTCCAGAAGTCAATACAAGTGAGCATTCCCTTTAAAAAAAATTATTGAGGAAACTGGGCGTGTTGATTCTGATTATTACAAAGATGAAGCTTCTCCTTCAGGTTCATAAGCCCAGCTTTTTGTGAAGAAAATATTAACTCTTATTCTCATGTGAGGGAATTTTCTTTTAATCACACCATAGCCAGGATGAATGAGGTGCTTTATGGGAGCAAAAAGATTATCCTCCTGAACTGATGAAATATGATATGTAACGAATGGATATTCTTCATTCCTCACCTGTCCCTCATATACTGCCTCCCTGGAGGATGTGTTGAATGCTGCCTGTAATCATCTTGATAAGCATCTCTCAGTCCCTAAAAAGCAGATAAAATGGATAAAGTTCCTCAGACTAAAACATTTATTTTCTTTCACCTTAGGTCAGTCCTAGCAGCCATATTCATTTTATCACCTGTTGGCTATAGTTTGTTATTATACCCTTTAGCTGGTGACAAAGAAGGCAAGGTGATACACCACATAGCTAATGGAATATTTTGGCTTTCAGAATTCTTACTTATCGGCTTTACATTTGGAAGTTTATACTTTGTTATGTGGGTAGTCTGAAGGAATTTTTTACTACACTTCCTTCAGAAGAAATTTTTTTTAGACCAAACTGTTTTTACCTTGTCCCACGTATCTAAACATACTTTGAAGAGTATATATGATTGTGACTTACTGGGTCTAGAGCCATTGATACTGCTACAGTGTTGAGAAGATATGCTCGGGTACGTAACCAAAAAGTTACTGTTGAAGTAACGTCTGAAATCATAGATTCTGCTTTAGATAATGAGGAATTGTTTAACTTTTCTGCAACTCAGGGTGTCAGATAATATGATAAAAGAGGAAGATTGATTTAGGAAGTATCTAAGATTTTTCGTGTCCCCCAGGACAAATCTTTTAGGCTTCCTTCTTTCGCTAAAAAGTCAATTAAGTAAAACCAGTCATGTTCTAGCAAACAAGGAGCTAAAAAGATATGGCTGAAGGGAAACTGCAACAAGAAACAGGGGTTCTTTCAGAAAAAGGTACAGACCAACAGTACAGAATGACTATGACAGCATTCTTTTCTCCTTCGCTCTCATTTGACCAATATCACCACATACTTGTCCGACAAGCTAGTCCACAATATCCCCTTGGCAAAAGATTGTCAGACTCTTGAGTATTAAAAGTGGTGCAGAAAGGCTACAGATGGCACTAGATACAAAACCTCCTTTCAGATGAATTCTTCCCCAACCTCTCAACTAAACTGAATACTTTCCTGAGGTTCTTCAGTCTTTAGACACCCAAGGAATTATAACTAATGCCTCTAAGTCAAGGGGGCAAAGGCTTCCATTACAGAATATTTCTGGTACCTGAAGAAAGAGTCCTCTTGAAACTAGTACTAAATATTTCACTCCTAAATCTGTATGTGAAATTACCAAAATTCAAACTGATGACTTTACAGAACTTTTTACTTCTCATTTCTGCTATGAGTTACATGATAACACTAGACTTAAAGATGCTTATTACCACATTCCCATTGTCACAGGCCTTCAGGAAACTTCTAAGGTTCTCTGTGTCTTGGTCATATCATCAGTTCTCTGTATTACTGTTTGGATTATCTACAGCTCCAGGAGTGCTTACAAAAGTGTCTGGCTTCAGTGATAGCTTATTGCAGACTGACATCCATATATTTCGTTATTTAGATAACTTGCTTATCTTTGCAGAATCTTTTATGTAGATGTCGAGTCATTAACCTGGGTCATGTCTCTTCTGACCAATCTTGGCTTCCAGATAAATGTTGGTAAAATCCTCCTTGACTCCTTCAGACAGGATTGTGTTTCTCAGGTGCCTTCTAGGTACCTCTCTTTAAATGCCTCGCTGACGTAAGAGAAGATGGATTGTTATTTGGAATCTTTCCTGAGCTTCTCCGGTCAGTCTTAGGCATCTACAAGAGAATTTCCCATTTCATGGCTTCTGTGATTCTCATGATTAATCTAGCCAGGCTGAAAATGGGAAAGATATAATGGTTTCTAAAAGGGACATGAACACAACATTTACATCCTTTGGCGCATCAAATTCCAGTTTTGAGCTTTCCAAAAATAGAACTGCATTGGTGGAGACAACAAATTCAGCTGAACCAAGTCTCCCTTCTTTCTCCTCGGATGCTAAACCTATCTCTCACCACATACACTTCAGATTTGCAGTTTACATGAGGGTAAAGCTGCAAGGACAGTGGCATCTTTCAGACAGACCAAAGCACATCAGTATAAAGAAGTTTTTTGAGATTCATGCCTTGAAATCTCTTCATCATCTGTGACACCAGGACCTCTTCAAGTGACTACTGACAGTACCACAATTATTTGCAACAGAAACAAACAGTGAGGTACAAGGTCATACCCCCCCCCCCCCCATGCAGGCTGGCAATGATGGCTTGAGAGGTAGCTCACCAGCGTTTCTTAAACCATCAAGCATCTTACATTCTGTCAAAGCAAAACATTGTGTCAGGCAAGCTGAGCAAGAGCAGGACAGACCCTCACACATGGAAATTGAGTGAGGGGGACCTTCCATGAATTAATCTAGTTGTGAGGAACACCTCAAATATGTTTGCCTTTGTTCAAAACAGACAACTAACCAAATTCTGCATCAGGGCTCCTTGCAAGCAAGCCTGGAAAATAGATGCATTTTCATTCCTTTGAACAGGAGTGCACCTTTGTGCCTTTCCAGGAATATCCAGGATAATTCTGAAGATTCATTACATTTGTAAATAGTCGTAGTTGGGATATAAAGTAGGGCTCTGTATGTTTATATGGTTCTTTGTTGTTATTGTTTTTGTTTCAAGATTGTTAGTCTCTCTCTCTCTCTGTGTGGACAAGAACGTCCTGAAGAAATCTTCCCTCTGACTGCTGATTTCCTGTGTGCTCTGGGCCTCTCCTTTCTGGCATCTACTTCAGTAAACTCAAGAGCAGGAAGCAGGACCTTTGGCTAACTTGTATAGAACTGCAAACTGGGCATTACTAGAAAATCTTCCTCTGATACCCATTTATTACAGTAGGAACTAACTCTCCTAAACTGTTAGTGTATGGAAAAGAGCTAAATTTAAATGTGAAAAAGTGTCGTATTATCTAATTTCTCTAAACAAAATATCTCTGAACGTCTAGCATAGTCAATACCCCTCTTTAAAATGATAATGTAGCCAGAGATCTTGGAACCTAGGATGATAATTCTTTCTCCTTTGACCAGCATGTAGCAGCTGTAGTCAGAAAACCCTTTTGTAGCAAAGCTAATATGCAAAGGCATAATCATCCAAGTCAAAAGAAGTTATCATCCCTGTTTATGCAGCCATAATTATATCAGATATTGAGTACAACACCCCCTTTAGGATAAACATTTCTAAACATATTAAGCAACAGGAAAAGTCCTACAGGTCCCTAACCAAAAAGATTGGTGACCTAAAATCCTTGAGCTGCCAGAAAAGGCTTGACCATTTAGTCGGTTTCTTATAAGCTGTTTTGCAGTGATTCATGCCTTGCAGTCTGCTCCATTAGGGATACATCCTCCCTGATCTCAAAAAGCTGCACTAATACCATAACACCAGAACATAAATAAAACGTATGCCTACCCTACCTCTGAAACAAACTACTTCCACAAGTTAAACAAAGTGACAGCCTAGCATCCTTCAGATTAACCATGGGTGATTGGATTGGTATCGCTAAATGTACTCTGTGAATGACCTGCTATACCTTTCTTGACAAGGGGGCATGGCATGACAGTGGGTGTTGGCAAAGCTAATTGGTCTTGTGACTGAATTGCATTGAATATCGTATGATCCTATGAATGACAGTGTGTCTTTTCTTTGCATTAACATATCAGTACAGCTGTCCTCTACCCATCTCCTTTTACCTGTTCATTCTTGTACATTTATTCCAGCATCCTCACTGAGCAGTACACCCTTTGTTCCCTGATCAAGGCCAGTATATCCCATATATTACCACTCTTATTGTAGCCTTCATAATTAATTCTTTACCCTTCTTTAGATAGGATTCACTATCCCCAAATTCCACTAATTCCCTGTATAATGTTAAAATCATGAAATGCATCAATTTCTATGCTAATATTATCATTGTTATTATTGATTATCATTGTTATTTTGGCTCCACATTCCAGTATTGTTGATTTCCCCAAATGCAATGCTTATCTCAGTGACATAGCTCACTGTTTAACTTTGTGAAAAGTAAATTTTGTCTTTCCTGTACTGTGGGGACATACAGTGTAATGCAGCTTTACATAATCGGGGCCGTAGAAGCAAGCACTTAAATCATTCTAGATACTGCAGTACTGAAAAATAAGTACTAGTATTGAATAGTTTCACAATGTCGTAATTCAGGTAAAGATGCAGTAGATGTTCACCACTCTCACAAATCTTGACTGGTACAGTTATGCACTCAGCTGTTAGCTTGTAGCCTAATTTAGGCTGTTGATAATCATTTTTTTAACTTTATCTCTTATGTTACAGCATTCACAGTTTGCTTTTTTGTTTTTTCTTTTCAAGATGGTGGTTCTAATGGACCCAACAGAAGACCCAGATGATATCCTGAGGGCAAAGCGATCCAGAGAAAAGACCTATATGTTTGATGTGGCATTTGATCATACAGCTACCCAGGTGCACTTTCCATGGTCTTGCACAGTGTTGTAGTTTTCTCTTCTTCATCTAGCACAGTCTTCAATTTTCTGTGTCATTGCTGTTAGACCTCAGTATTACTTGTTTAAAATGTTATAGAGATTGATCACATAGGTAGAACTTTCATTTGACTTACTTTTTTATTAAAAAAACGCAGTATGCATTACTCATTATAGTTAAATAATCGGGCTGAATGTTGTTTGCTTGCATTTCCTGAGCATCAGACTCTGCATCTTTCCCTGAAAACTTGACACAAAATAGCTACTAATAATTTAAAAAATAAAAGACTGTTAATTTTGAACTGTGTTTATAGTTCAGGTGTGATTTTAATAGTCAAGAGGTAACTCTTGGTCTGCTATTGCTCCCTCATGACTTTGCAGATAAGTCTTCTGCTGGGAAAAGCCTTCCCACTAAATTTATTTTTCTGAGGATAATGTATTTTTTGCCTGACCAAAATAGTGTTTAGCTATGAAACGTATTGATTTTAGGACTGACGCGACATTTCTAGGGGGAGTTTATGTATAAATGGTAATAAGAACTTTTGTGTGAAAAAATTATATTTTTTGACTAATTCAGTCCGGTTTTGTGTATTTGTGTAATTGGCAGGATACTGTGCTTGTGAGGGACTGCCAGTAGTTTACTTGCCTGAATACTACTTGATGTTCATCATTCTCCCTGTTGGAGTAGCCTTTTGGCTTTATGGATTATATACTGCTCAGGATAGAACAACCAGCAAGCTTCATAAAGATCTTTCTCCCTCCCACACCTAAACTCTGACTGCTGATTGGATAGCCCACTGAAGATAAATCAGCAGTCAGCGTAAAGAAATCTTCAGTACTTGAGGCTTCATGGGAGCAATTAGTTGGCCTTCAAGCCTCTTTTCTAGCATTTAAGTCTACACAGGAGAACGCTTCCACATAAAATGTGTTGTCCTTTTAACTAAATATTAATGTATTTTTTGACTAAAAGTGGTATTTCCACATTAAGAAACTCTGTATCTTTTCTTAATATTAAATGTTTCCTGTCAAGGAGCGAGAGTTTTAGCCAAGGGTATTTTTAGGCTATTTTTGTGGTAATTGTGTACTGCTTATGCATACTTTTTTAATTTATTAGTGTGATTTTTAATGACTGGGAAGTGTTTTAACTGGGCCGAAAATGGTGTTAATGTTTTTAGTGTTTGTTTACACTTCTTGACAATTTAACCTATTTTTTCTCTCAGTGTGCATTGTGGACAAGTGCTGTATTTCTGACAAGGCTTTCCATATTCTACTTATATTTTTTATACAGAAAAGGGGATTGTGTGGGAAAATGTAAATGTTTGTGTGCTGCTTATGAATACCTTTGTGACAACTTACTTTCTGAATTACTCATTACAGCACTGCTTACAGGCATTCAGAATTCTTCCACTGCAAAAACATGGAAACTTATTACAGTCATGCTAGTGATTCTTCTGCCATAGCTAAAAATAAGAAACAACACAATAAAGATCACCTGCTGCCACTATGGGCTCAGATAGTGCCTCAGCCATTAGTCAGTGGACCTGTAGTGACCAGCCAGTGTTCCTCAGAGCACTCACTTGCATCTCTGGGCTCCTATGGTATAGTCCTTTCAGCCACCATGAATAAAGGGTCAGCCACTTCCTCTTTGGCTGTTCCAGTGTCCTTTTTTGGATGTGAGAGAATCATATTCTTTGAGTCTGGAAGACACTCCAGGGATGCTTCTTGGAGTAACTAGGGACAGAGACCTTTTGATATGGCTGAAATGCCATCTCATAGTCAGTTTTTTCCAGGGTGTTACCTGTAAAGAAACAAACAAAAAAAAACAGAAAGTTAAACATCGTTCATCTAAAGACATGGTATCTGTTTGTAAAGATGATTTTCTTACCTTATCCTGACAATTATTACAGGCTGTTAATCCTGCGGCTCAGAAATCCTTACCTTAGGGCAATGCTACTAAGGAAATTCCTGCAGAATATGTGTCAGTAGATTTTGACCTGGACAGAGGATTCCCAAGACCATAATTCTGATTCTGAGGAAACTTGGACCTCTCCAACTCTTTTGGAGGAATTTTCTTTCTCTCACACTATTTCAAGGAAGAATGAGGTATTTTTGTTGGAACAAGTGGATGTTCCCCCTGAATTAAGGAGATGATATGATATATTACAAGTGGATATACCTCATTCTACACCCTCCCTCCCATTTTGCTAACTTTGCTGTATGTGTTTAATGATGACTGTGATAATCCTGACTCTTAACCTTCAGTCCCCAAAAATGCAGATAGGCTGTATAAAGTACCTCAAACTAATACATTTTTGTTTTCTTGTCTTAGATCAGCTCCACTGCTTTATCTGCTTCTTTGCCAGCCCCTCACCTATGGACAAAGAAGGCAAGGTATTGGGCAGATTTAGTAAGAGAATTTTCTCTTCTTCCACTTTGGCTTATAGAATTCTTAACTACCAGACACATAGGTAGAAATGTATTCTTTTCTGTGTAGAGAGTTTGAGGTAAAACATTATTTCTATTTTTTGTAGTATCTAAACATGCTTTGAAGATTGTGTATGGCTGTACAGATAACTGTGTCTAGAGTCACTGCTTTGGTTTGAGGAGATATGTCTGGGTACATAACCAAAAGTTTACTGATAAAGTGAGGTCTGAAATTTTGAATTCTGCATAAGATCAGGAGTTTTTTTGTCCCTTCTAATAATCAGATCCTCAAACGATTAAAGAGGGAACATCATTCAAGGAGTGGCTAAGATTTTTCAGGCCCCTCTTTACAAATCTCTCAAATCCTCTTTTCCTTTTAAAAAGTAAAACAAGCAATCACTGCCAATGCAAGGCAAACTGGGAGCAAAAAATGGATGGCAGGAAAGGAACAACAAAAATCAAGGAACTTCTCCTAAAGATGGGTAGTCTAATACTTCAGAATGACTATGCCTGCATTCAATCCTCAACCCTCCCCTCCTGCACCTCTCTTGAAATCTGTCCCACAAACTAGCTCTTTTCATTACCCTTTGGCAACAGATTATTTCAGACCCTGGGGTGCTAAAAGTGGCTCAGGAGAGTTACAGGTGACACTGGATGCATATACTTACTTTAAAACTGAGTCCAACTAGGAGGCACAGAACCAGTGCCTATAGATCAGCGGAGCAAATGCTTCTATTCTAGAATGTATGTTTTTTTTAAACAGAAAACATCTTTATTGAATTATCACCTATGACATAGGCAATCACACATTTATATAATTGAAAACAAACCATACTGACATATTTTCAGTTGCAAACATTATACATCACATATAATCTATACAGTCATTGTCAGTCAACGTTCAATTCTTGCCATCCCTTAAACCTCATTCCTCCTACAAAACATTATTCTGCATGTATTGTTCCCGTAATTCCCCCTTTGTTCTATGTAATTTGTTAGTGTGATTGGTTTAAACTTTGATTGCCATTTTCTAGTATTTGCTTTTTTGGCAGTAACCAGAATTGAACTCAGCAAGGGCTTACTGTGTCTAGGCAGTTCCAATTCTGTATCACAGCTCAAAAAAAGTAAATTCCGTAGTGTCACCATTTTTTGCTCACCCAGCATTTCTGACAGAGTAGTCTGCAGTGAATTTTTAAAGGTTACCGACTCATTACACTCCCCAAAAATATGTTCTCTGTTACGTCTTTCTTCCCCATCACACCTCCTAAGTTTGCAATCTACCAGAAATAAAATTCTTTGGAGTCTGTTTGTGGTATAAAAATAGCTATATAAAACGTTTATAAGCAAAGATCCTAAATCTTCTAGATTTAGTTGTTTATTTGGGAGCCATACGTCCCTATGTCACAAGATGGGTTGCCAACTGGCTCACGGACAGAACCCACACTGTGAAAGTAGCAGACTCCAAATCCGACTTCAGACCAGTGACAAGTGGAGTACCACAGGGTTCAGTCCTGGGTCCTCTCCTGTTTGGTATCTACTTCTCTTAAGTACAGGCTAACACAGAAGGTCTTTGGCTAACAAAGTTTGCAGATGACTGCAAAGTAGGAGCCATAATATAAACTCCTAATGATGTGGACATACTACAAAAGCACCTCACTGAGACAGATACCTGGTGTCAAAGCCATGGCCTGAAGCTCAATGCCAAAAAGTGTATTGTCATCCCCTTGGGTAAAAACTATGTACCCATGAACTACCACATAGCTGGTAGTCTACTTAATGCTGAAAATGTGATGAGACCTTGGGCACAGGTGGACAGTAGTCTGTCCTTTGATAATCACATCGCCACAGTGGTCAAGGAAATCCTTCTACGTGGCTCAACTCATCACAAAAGGTTTCTCATCCCGAAAAAAAGAGGTCATTGTTCCCCTCTACTCATCACTCATTAGACCCATTATAGAATACAACACCCCTTTTGGTATGTACCTCACAAGACATCTACAACAACTGGAAAGGCCACAGAAATACCTCACAAAGAGGATTACTGGCCTCAAACAGATGCCCTACGCAGACCTTCTCAAAAAACTCCAGCTTTACTCCGTCGCATATTGCCTGCTCAGAGGCGATCTCTGCCTAACATACAAAACTATGTCAAAACCAGAGATATTGGACATTCTCCACTTAAAGAAATCCCAATCCCCCCGAGCTACACACTCTAGGGACCTAAACCTTGTCACCACAATAAACAGAACATGCTGGAGGGATAGATTCCTGTCCCAGAGACTTCCCATACTCTGGAACAGACTACCTATCTATGGCAGACAAAGCTCCTCATTAGCACTCTTCAAGAAAAACCTTGATGATTGGATGGGAAATAGGAAATTCACCCCAGGGATCACTTCTGTGGCTCTGCTCGACAGGGGCTCAGGAAAATAATTTTCTTGGGTGGCGAAAGCCAGGGTACATTTTTGGCTAGGCTTATATAGGCCCTAGGGCCAATAGCCTAGTACCTACATTGAAACTATGAACCTATACAAACATCCTTCCATTGTTTCTTTGTGAATTGATTATACAGCCTCTCGTCCCAATCCATTCTAACCTCCTCTGACTGAGTCCTGTAGTTATGTAGTAGTTAATATGCCCTCCTAATTATCCCTTTTTTAACAGCAGCTTCTGTTCTAGATTCAGCTAAAAACTCTACCAGAGCAGGTCGTTCACTTAGTATTCCCTATTCCTTTCTGTTTGTAATCTAATATCAATGCAGGTCTTTCACTTAGTATTCCCTATTCCTTTCGCTTTGTCTGTAATCTAATATCAATGCAGGTCTTTCACTTAGTATTCCCTATTCCTTTCGCTTTGTCTGTAATCTGATATCAATGCAGGTCTTTCACTTAGTATTCCCTATTCCTTTCGCTTTGCCTGTAATCTGATATCAGTCCCTGGTATGGAAGGCAGTCTGTAGCCTGTAGTCCAAATGTCTTCTTGGCCTCTTCCTATTCTATTACTTTTCCCTCTCTGGTTATTTGCTCCAAATACCTTCATTCATTTGTCAGTTTTCTTTAGTAAATTCAAACCCCTTCTTACCTGTTGTCTATATCCTTATTTGCAGTCATCCCTATCAGCAGAATCTCCTTTTACCATTCTCATGTTGGCTTAGTTCGTAGAATGCTTTCTGCTACTTTATGAATATAATATTCTGTATGGCTGTTTTTATTCTCCTTAAGGATCTGCATCCAAAATCCCACTTTCTCCTTATTTCTTCAATTTCCCCTGCTTCATCGTCATTCCTTTCCACTTTGAATTATAGCTTTCTGCTTATGTTATGTATAAAAGCCTTAACTGTGTAGGTCTAAAATATCTCTTCAAATCAGGTAATTCTAAACAATCTTATTCTATTGGAAGGACCAACGTATCTCACTTGACTCTTGCCTTCTTCCCCTCCCAGATAAAATCCTTCAACTCTTTGTTAATTACTGTCCACAACTTATTTATTTTTTTATTTATTTAAGTTTGAAGATCGGGGAAGTCCACTAGGCCAAGAAGAGGCTGTTTTCAATGGAGACCCGAGGAGAAAAGCTCCACAATAATTGCAAGTTACATTTCACATGTTACAGAAGGACATAGTTCATACAGCTAATTAAACATTTACAGATAAGCTCCATGAAATTTACAATTGGCTTGTCGCAATGTTACAGAAATGAAAGACATAATTCAGTACAGAAATTTCAAGATTTACATAAAGTGAATAATTTTGTTATAAACTCAATTGTAGGTTTAACATTTCAAAATATATAGCTACTAGCCATTAGTAGGTTAGGAAAATATTATGCAAGGAGAGGGTAATAGTATATTTGAGACTGGAGAGTATAGTACAATAGATATTAGAGAGAAAATTAGTTTTTGGTAGGGGAGGGATTGTTTTGGGTGGGATGAAGTAATAATAGAGGTAGTTGGATGAGTCAGTGCAAGTTGGAATGGGGGGTTTAAGTTGGAGCATGGCAAGGGCATTCCCATTTGGAAGAAAGATGAGACAGTAGCTGAGATTTGAAATTTGTATGGTTAGGTGGGTTGCGTAGGTGTGTGAGGAGAGAGTTCCACTGTTTAGCTAAGGAGTGGGCAGCAGTAGATGGCAGGAGGTCATGCAGGTTTGTGGACCTGAAGGAGATTTTGGTTTTTGATTTGAGTAAGTTGGGAATGTAAGGTTTTAAGGAAGTAGCGAGAGCTGGGCAGTTGGCAGGTTTAAAGATGAGCTTGTGTGCAATGGTGAGTTGTAGGTAACTGAAGTAGTTGGGTAGTTTAAGCCAGTTGAGGGTGAGGAGGGAGTGGCAGTGGTGGGATGAGCTTTTTGAATTGGTTGCAAATTTGGAAATCTTGTGGTAGCAGGATTCAAATTTGGACCGAAGGCCAAGATGGTGACTGGTGAAAAGAGGGACACCATACATAAGGGAGGGAGTAGGAAGGTGGATATATGAGTTTGACGGGTGGAGGGGCTTAGGAAGCAGTTGTGCCTATAGAGGAGACCTAACCTTTGGTGGGTTTTCTTGATTGCGGAGCGGATGTGGGTGTCAAATTCTAGTTCTTCATCAATAATGATGCCAAGAAGCTTGGTGTTGGGAACAATTTCAAGGAGAGTGTTGCTTTGGCTCTGTATGGTTAATATGGATTTGTCAGTGGAGTTTTTGGTAGGGGAAAAACATTAGTTTGGTTTTATTTGCATTTAGTGCCAGATGGTTAGACTGCATCCAGGTTGCTGCTTTGGAGAAGGCTAGTTGGGTTTTTGCTAGGAGCTCGGAGGGGGAGAAGGCTGAGCAGATGATTGTTGAGTCATCTGCATATTGGATGATAGATGAGTCTGGGATGGATTGGTGAAAGTTGTCAATAAATAGGTTGAAGAGAAGAGGGCCAAGAACAGAACCTTGTGGGACACCTGTGGGTGTAGGAAGGAAGGGGGAGGTTGAAGTTTTCCATTGGACAGCTTGTTGGCGGTTGGACAAGTAGCTGGAAAACCAGCTGATGGTGGTGGGAGAGAGGTGTAGGGTGGAGAGTTGGGATATAAGTAGGGTGTGTGAGATGGTGTCAAAGGCCTTTGACAGATCTAGGAATGGTGTGGATATGAACTTGCCTGAGTCGCGTTCGAGGTTTATGGTTTCAAGAAAGGAAAGAAGGGCAGTCATGGTGCTGTGGCCAGGGTGGAAGCCGTGTTGGGTAGGGGAGAGGAGATTGTTTAGTGTTATGTGTGCCATGTGTTGTGCTTGTATTGTTTTTTCTAGTATTTTAGAAAGAGGGGAAAGGATGGCAATAGGCCTGAAGTTGGTGGTATCAGTATTTTAGCCACCTTTGTGGAGGGAGATGATGTAAGCATGGCACCAGATAGAAGGGATGTATGATGCTTGTATGGATCTATTTATAAGAATAGAGATGGGATAGGCAATGCTGTCTGCAGATTGTTTGAGGAAGGTGGGTGGAAGGTTGTCAGGTGCATTGCGACAGGGTTTGAGTTTAACGAGAAGTATTTTTATAGTGCTTGTGGGGATGGGTTTGAGGCAGAAGTATGTGGAGGAAAGTTGATGATTGGGGTGGTGGTTGGGGCAGGAGGGGGTGGTGGTGGAGGAGGGGGAATGGGAAGGAGGCTGATAATTTAGCTATGCAGTGTATGAAAAATGAGTTGAATTGGTTGGCTGCTTCAAGGTTGGAGAGGTTGGGGTCTGGGCAGGGGTTTTCTTTGTTGCCAGGATGCAGCGTGGATGAGATGGAGTCGCAGAATGTTTTGGGGTTTGTTGAGTGCAAGGACTGGAGTTTGGAGTAGTGGGCTTTGTGGTCTTTAATTATTATTTTTTTGCGGAGTTTCATAGTTGCTTATACTCAGGAGGGTGTTAGGGTTTTTATGTTTTGGATATTGTTTCTATTTTTTGTCCCTTTGGTGCAAGGCTAGTTTAGTATCTTTTGATAACCATGGGCAGGAATTGGTTTTGATGCATTTGGTTTGAGAGGGGGCTTGCTGATTGAGAAGGGTTAGGAATGAGTGGTTAAAGTAGGAAACAGCATCATCTAGAGTAAGGGTTTTAAGAGGGGACCAGTCAGTATGCTTTAAGCATTCGGAGAAAGTTAGAGGGTTGAAAGAGGAGAGGTTGTGGGTTTGGATGTAGTGGTGTTGTTTATGCAGTGGAGATGGGAGACGGTTGGTGAAGGCTGGTAGGTGATCACTGAGAGGATCAGGTAATGAGTTGTTAGGATCCAGTCAATCATGGTACCAGAGATACCATCTTTATTTGGTGTAGTTGGAGATTGTATTAGTCGGGAGAAGTTATACAGGTTGATTGTGTGGGACAGGGCTTCTGAGTTAATAGCATTCCAGTTGATGTTGGTATCACTGAGTATATGGGTTTCATTTTTTATATTGGAGGAGAACCAGGACAGGATGTTTTCAAGAGTTTTGTTATTATCACCAGGGAGAATATAGAGGGCAGCAATAGATATGGACTTGTGGTTGTTTATTTTTAGTAAACTTATTATAATTTCAGCATTGGCAAAGGTTGGTATTTTATTGGAGAAGGGAGTTATGGTATGGGATGTGGGGTAGATTATTGCTACTTCACCTCCTTTTTTGTGGGCTCTGTCATTGCGAATGATTTGGAAACATGGTGGTAGGATTTTGCTATGTTTTATATAGGTTTTCAGCCAGGTTTCAGAAACGGCAGTAATGTCAGGGTGGTTATGGGAGAGCCAGGCATGGAGTTTAGGGATTTTGTTTTTTAGGCTTTGTGCATTGTGTTGTGAGGCGAATGGACTTTGAGTTTGTGGGTTGAGTGGAGGGTTTGGTGAGACCGACGTTAGAGATGGGTCTGGGGTTGGGGTAGATGTCACCGGCTAGTGAGAGAGAGATGTGGTAGAGTAGAAGAGTGAGGCAGTGTGTTGGGCAAGGGTAGCTTGGGTTCTGTGACAGTAGTGATTTTCTGGTACCACATTTAAAAGGAGAGTATAGGGGGGTTGGATTGGGAGCAGTTTTGGTTTGAAAAAATAGATTGGGTTAGAGGTAAAGAGTTTGTGTGAGATGGATGAGTAGGATGGGAAGTGAGGTTGATGGTAAAATGTAGTGGAGTGTGTGTGAGAGTTATGATAAGGGATGTGAAAAAGCGGGACATAGGTAAGAGAGAGAGATTAGTAGGGCAAATGGGGTTATAGAGAGATATGTTATGTAGAGCATTGTAGGAGGGATGCATGTTTGGGGTGATGTAGATCTACAGGTGGGTGGGTTTTGGCTTAGGTGTATAGTGATTGGAGAGGTGTTGGGTGGGGAGGAGTCAGGGGATGTATAAAAGTACAAGTAGTGGGGAGGTGGGATTGGGGGCAGAGTTGAGGAGCGGAGTGAACCCGAAGGGCGAACAGAGTGGGTTACACCTTCCAGGAGGAGCAGCAGTCGCCAAACAGGAAACAATCAGTGAGAAGGTTAGCAAATACAGAAATAGGGCAGCCTGTCATTTTGGTTTGAATGTTGCCTTTCTGTATGTTTTTATTATTTATGCACCAATTGAGAGCTAGCTGGAGTTCAATGAGAAGTAGGAAAATAATGTAGTTATGCCAGGGGTTTTAGAAAGGGACATGCAGTAAATTATGACTCAACAGAGTACTAATTAAAAAAGAATGGACTATGGTATAAGCGAGTACACTACTGGGGATTCCTATGAAGCAAGGGCAGAAAAGCTAAGCCAAAAGATGGTGCCTTTCTACATTAGGTTTTTTGATTCAATATGTAAGTACAATCATAACTACAGATGGTACTTACAGTTGTACATACTACTGAGGGATGCCAGTGGGACAGACAGAAAAGAGTGTAGTCAGGCAGAAGTTTTTAGTATTTAAAGATGGCGCCGCAGCTCAGGGGAGGAATAAGTAAACTCTCAAGAGGTAGAGGGATGGAATAGATATGATTGACAGGGCTGGGAATTGTACAATAAGATTATGTTAGGAGACCGAGAGAAATGCCAGGGCTTGGAGAAAGCTGTGAGAAAACATGTTTTACAGGGCTAGGAAACATACACTAGAATTATGCTAGGACAACAAGAAAAGTGTGTGTGTGTGTGTGTGTGTGTGTGTGTGTGTGTGTGTGTGTGTGAGAAAGCTGTGAGAAGAGAAAAGCAATCACCAGCCTCCCCAGGTCAGTGCCTAAAGGTGTCTATCTGTGTCAATTCAAAAGCAGATTTAGTAGAGCATCAGGGAAGTAGAATATAAAATAAATGTAAAGCTTTGGGAAACTGTATATATTTGTTACAATAAACGGGAGAATAAAATTTACGAATATAAAAGAAATGTGATATACAAGATAAATAAAATATAAGAATATAAATTAAATGCAAAGCTTTGGAAAAATGTATGTATTTGTTACAGTAAATGGGAGGAAAAAGGGGGGGGGGTGGTCCAGTCCTCTGCTAAAAATAAGCCTGACCAGTATATAAAACTAAAGGGACTTAAAAGCATTTTCACTGTTTATCTTGTTACCCAAATCCACAAACAAGAAATTCCAGTTTATTGGGTTTGTATTTTCTTATGTTTAGTGTCTTCCCACATATCCTTAGCTGCCATAACAGAATCCTTTTTAATCAATCCTCCTAAATACTTCATTTTATTGTGAACCTGTGTGGGTAAATAGTTTGCAGCTATAGCCTTTGTTTTATCTTCATTAATTTTATATCCCAAAAAAGACTTGAAACCTCAAAATATTCCATGATACTGAGATGTCTTTCTCTGGTTTATTGGATACAAAATAATAGCATCTGCAAATAAAGCCAACTTTTCATGATTAACATACCAATTATATCCTTGAATTTCTGTGTACCTTACTTTCCTTGACAGTGGCTCTAAATATAGCACAAATAACAAAGGGGAAAGAGGACACCCCTGTCTGGTTCCTCTGTTCAGACACAATGTATAAAAGAGGAACCCTTCCACTTTAATTATTGTATAAGGGAATGCAAATGGTTTCATTGCCTTGCTCATTAAATACCAGTTTACTCTATTGAATGCTTTCTCTACATCAAGACTCATCAACAACAGTGGCAATTTCTTACATTTTGCTTTCTTCTGGATCATCATTGTTATATACTTATTGGCAAATGTTTACTTCCCCTCCACAAAACCACATTGATCCATATCTATCAATTTTAGAACACCTTTGCTATTGTTTTAGCTATTATAGACACAAACACTTTATAATCATGGTTTAAAATTGAGATGGGCCTATATGAGCCATGGCCTGATGAGTATCTACCTTCTTTAAATATTACAGCCATAACAGCTTTTTTTCCCAGGATGTTGGTGCTTCCCCTGTTTATAAAATACTGTTAAGCAAACAAATGTTCTTAAAAAAACATCCACATTTAATCCTACTTTACACAGTACTTTGAAAATGTTTGAATCTGTATGTAACAATGATATTAGGGAGTTGTTAAAAGGCAGACCTATTGAACGTTATTTCAACCTGAATAGTGAAAAAAAGAAAGTGTTTCATGATTTACAGCAAATTAGTAATGTTAGATTCATGAAAGCTGACAAAGCAGGTGGTTTAGTAGTGATGAATGTTGGGAATTATATTATGGCAATGGAACAAATACTAAACAATGAGGATGAATACAAGGAAGTAAATGGAGACTATATTAATAGAAGTTACAACTTTGTGAACTATGCTTTAAACGACCATTTTATGAATGGGGAAATTAGAGGTGATATTTACAACTTTTTGGTTATTGAAAATCCTAGGTTAGGTGTACTATTTGGTATACCTAAAATCCACAAAGATGATAATCACCCTCCCTTCAGACCTATTGTGGCATCATCAGGGTGTGTCACAGAAGGACTATCTTTGTACTTGGACAAAGTTTTGAATCCTTTAGTCCAGAATTTATCTTCTTTTATTAAGGACTCTTGGTCCTTTTTAGACAGTATTAGGTCATTCTGGACAGAAAACAAAAACTCAAGGTGGTTTATTCAGGGAGAATTTTTCATCTTAACTGTGGATGTTATTTCTCTGTACACCTGTATCCCGCAAGAAAAAGGTTTAGAATTTGTACGGAATATTTTGACCAAATACACTGTTTGCAGGAATTCCACTGTTGGCACCTGTTGCTCCCTAATGGAACTTTTGTTGGACAACAATTTCTTTGTTTTCAACAAAAAGACTTATACACAGCTCAAATGGGTAGCAATGGGTGCCACAGTGGCTCCAGCATTTGCTGGATTGGTAATGGGATGGTGGGAAAAAGAAATCCTACCCTTCATCAGTTCTTTTCCTGATATTTTGTTTTATGGTTGGTGGTGCAGCGGTAGTGTTGTTGCCTCAGAGCAAGAGGTTCTCCAGTTCAATTCTCGGCTGGAGTGTGGGGAGTGTCTTCTGTGTGGAGTCTGCATGTCCTCCCCGCGGTTGGGTGGGCGTTCGAAAGACATGCGTAAATGGGCGTGCCTTAGTTGAAGGTTGGATGTCGAGCTGGCACCTTGGCGTTCGTGAAAATCTACTGCCAATCATTAGCGGACTGGTGTTCCGCTGTGGCAGCACCTAACTGGGAAAAGCCGAAAGACCACAACAACATAGACGATTTGTTTTTCATTGTCAAAGGTTCTGCGAATAATCACACCATATTATTGGCAGAACTAAATAGTAGTTGTGAGTTTCTCAAATTGACACTTAGTAGTTTTTGGCTACCAAGTTAACTATTTAGATGTACGGTTGGAATGGGATTTTGACATCAAACAAATTACAAGTAGAATTTACAGGAAGAACACTTATGTTAACAACTATTTGCATTTTTGTAGCAATCACTCCATGCACATTAAGAAAAATGTTCCTAAAGGTCAATATATAAGAGCGTCACGGATGACTACAAATGTTTCTTGAAAGAGGTTATCCTGAGGCACTGTTGCAGGAAATTAGTGGTGATATTATTAACAGAAATATAACTGTATTTTCACCCATTTTGGCAATTGGCTTAAGGGGGCAAGCTTTGACAGTTCAACAAGAAAGTAACACTACTTTAAATATGATACCACCTATTCCGAGCTGTGCAATTGACATGTCTATTGACAGTAATCACATAAAAAAAATTCTTGGTAACAATGATTTAGTTAGTACCTTAGGTAATGCACCTAGTTTTGTTTCAAAAAAATATAATACTATTAAGAACATTTTAGAAAAAAATGACAACTTGATTACTGCACCTACATCAAATAAAACTAATGGTATGTCCAAATGTTTTGGCTGTAATACATGTAGGTACATCCAGGAAGGCCCTTTTATTAACTTGTATCACTTGGACAGAACTATTAGTGTAAAAGGTAGATTGAATTGTAATTCTTCTAATATAGTTTATATTGCATTATGCTCAGGTTGCACCGCATTTTACGTAGGTATGACCACTAGGAACCTTTACACAAGAATAAGGGAACACTATTATGCTATTAGAACTGAAAATGACAAAAATGCTTTATTCAAGCATTCATCTGCCTGTAGTTCATACAAAAAATTATGTTTAGTGTCTTAGAACAAGTTGATAAAGACCTCAGAGGTAGTAATATTAAAAATAAAGTTGAAAGAAAAGAATCTTTGTGGCAGCTTAGATTAGATGCAGATAGGTTCCCTGGTTTAAATGAATTTATCAATATTAAATGTTTTTTTTAACAGAAGGTAATTAACATTTGGTGTTACATGTAGGTAAGTATTGGAGTTTTATATTTTTAATTTATTTTATTGTGTTAAACATTATGTATGTTTTATTATTGTATTAAATGTATCAATTTATATATGAGAACACACGTAGTATGCTTTACATTTTAAGTATTGTTTCAGTTGCAAGTGTTATATTACTTTAAGTTAGTAACCATAGTGAAGTAGATCATTGTTCTGCAATTAATCTAATTGTTAAGTATGGGAGGGGCATGTTTCACTTGTATTTAAACTTTGAAAAGTTTGTACAGATGTATTCTGAAGAAGTCTTTTGACGAACGCGTTAAGTAAAGGATTTTACGCTCATTTTTTGGCTGGTTTTCTCCGGTGTTCCAGAGTTTGGTTTGCAGTCACTGAAGATGCTGACTTAGATGAGCAGAAGGCTCCCCAAGCCCCCCCCCCCCCGTGCGACGTCTCCTTTAGAGACATCCTAGAATTGAAGAAGCAGAGGGGAGAGGTAGTGCACTGAAACTCCTTATGATGAGTTGTTTTTTTGTAGAAGCTATTCAGTCTGGCCCTTTAGTGTTGTGAGTGGTCCCTCCTTCTGACACCTTAATTGACCTCATCACCCAGAAGGCTTGGAAGGAACCTGATGTGGCAGAGCCCATTCCAAAAAAAAAATCAGATAAAATTTTAGTTGCTCCCAAAGAGAAAAAACACTGAGCCAAGGGTCTCCCCTGTAGATGCCATAGTGGTAGCAGCAGCCACAAAAAAGGAACTGTCTGAAGAAAGTTCCTCTGTACATCCCCCTAACAGGGAGTCCAACCCATTGGACAGACTGGGGAAATGGGCCTACATTTTAGCGACATTTGTGCTCCAAGCATTGAACTATTTGGCACACCTGACACGTTTCCAGTGCGATTTGATTGAGGATTTTTCAAATTCCCTGGAGGGTAATTTACCTTCGGATATCCAGAAAACAGTGGGTACTCAGTTGTATACACTACAGTCTTCCTTCCTTGAATGTGGCCATGACATTGCTATCTAATGCAGCAGATGGCACAGCACAGACATTAACTTGTGGTATCATGCTTGGATGCGTCTCTGTGTTTTTGCAGAAAGTTGTAAGACATCCTTCATAAATGCCCCCATGATGGATCCACCTTGTTTGGACCAAAAGTAAAAGATGCGCTTACCAGGAATGAGCATGACAGTAAGACATTGTCTGCCTTAAGAATCCATTTTTCATCTCCTCAAAGATCCTTTTCCAGGAATCAAAGAAGAGGGAGAAAAATGTGGTTCAAGAAATCACTAAAATCTTCACCAGGATACTCCTGGGGGCAGGCCTTCCAGAGGCAGAGGTAGAGGTGGAGGGAATTCCATGGGATGTCACCCATGGTGCAGAGGTGGGCCACAAAACCAAGGTTTCCATGAACCTTTCACAGAGAAACCATATCATTGTCCCTGAACACTTGCCTGACTGTTGCACTCTGGAGGCAGTCAGGGAATGCTTTTCCTTATACCCTTTAGCCTGGCAAAATATAACTTCTGATTCTTGGGTGCTAAGGATCATTACTAGGGATTATACATCAGACTTTTTAGAATCCCCACAGACAAAACATAAGATGTTAAGTTGTCTATCTTGCCTTCATTCTTGCTCGGCCATCTTCTAAAGCTCGAGAGCTACATACTGGCTCGAGGCCTCCCCATATCCCATGATGCCTGGCGCTAGAAACCCAGATCTCGTTTGCTGCTTCTGCTGCAAGGTTGCTCTACTGGCTCAGGTCGTATAAAGCTTTTATACTGTCTTTTTTTCTGTCATAAATCTAGTTAGTTTTAGAGTAGAAATTCTTGTTTAGATATATCCTTGGTATTGTAGTTGTTTTCGTATCTGAATCCTTGTCTTTTCCCCTCAGAAACTCGTTTTTATTTAGAGAGTTTCCCCTCCCCCTTTCTCTTTCCCTTTCCTCTTAAGGTTTTCCGTTTAAGTTAGAGGATAACCTTACCTCTAAAAGGTTTCCGTTTAAGTTAGAGGATAACCTTTTTTTTCCTCTCTATTTCCTTTAAAAATATATATTTTTTATTACTGTTAGTTAGTTTAGCTATAGTTGATTATAGTTGTTGTAGTGTAATTTGGTTCTGGTAACTGTAGTGTATTTTTGTGGTGGTTAGTTACCTTAACCCTTTGGTGTGTGTGTTTTTCCTTGGTTTTTCTTCTTTCAGGATGTCCAAGGATCCTAAGCCGTCCGGATTCAAGAAGTGTGACTCATGCTGTCAGAAGATGTCTCTGACAGATGGTCACACTTCTTGTGTTTATTGTCTGGGCACCGTGCACCTGCAGGACTCTTGCTCGATTTGCCATGCATTCAGTCCAAGAGTCCTGCAGAAGTGCAAAAATAAGTTGATCCTTAGAGGTTTACTTAAACCTCAAGATTCACCGGCTAAGGCTCAGCCCGTGAAATCTTCCAGGGCACCTAAACCTTTGGCTCCCAGTTCTGAGCCGTCATTGGGTGAACCTGTGCTTTCCATCTCGGCTCCGGCTGGAACCGATGCTTCTCCCTCCCAGTCTGCTCCAATACGTTCTTTGGAGCCCTGTGAGAGTCGAAAAAGGTCTAGCTCTCCTTCTCTGGAGTCGATACGCTCGGCTCCGAGATCACCTCTGCTCCAATCGGAGCGTAGTCATCGCTCATCCCACTCTTCTCGGTCCTCAAGACTTTCGGACCATGACTTGGAAAGAGTGGTCAGTAGACTGTTAAAATCACAGGCCCTTGCTAAAATGTTGTCCAGCCCCCCTCATCAAGGGTCGGCTCCATCCACGTCTGCAGATATTTCTCCTCCGACTCACCCTTTGAGCTCGGAGCCAGAGTTTGTTGGGGTTCAAGTCGTGGAATTGTCGGTTCCGAGGGGGTGAGTGGCATCGGACCCTTGTCCGACCCCGCTCTCCTCCTCGGTGCTTTGGCTCAGGTGAGCTTGGCACCTACATCGGCCTCGGAGCCGTCCCCCTCAGTGCGGAGAGGGATTCTGATTTCTTCCGTACCGGACCCCTCTCTGCATTCCGGTGGGGATGCCTTCGAGGTGATGAGTGTACTGGCCCCTGAGTCAGTCCCACGATCAACCCCATCGGCTCCTTCCCCTAGGGTGCCTGCGTAAGTCTCTGCCTCTCTTCCAGACCCCAAGCGTGGGGATCCAGCACCCCAGGATACCCCTTTGGGTGTATCTTCCTCTTCCGAAGCCTCCCCTGATCATTCAGAGGAGCCACCTTGTAAGAGTGAATGCAAGACAAAGCATGTTGACTCCCCTGAGTCTGTCACATCAGATACTGACTTAGAGGGTTCAGAAGGGTCCCCGAGATCCCCCTCTGAAGATGTCTCCTTTTCAGACATCCTTGAGATGCTTAGGCAGAGGGGGAACTGGACTGCCCTAAGCCCTTCCGAGGATGAGTCAGTATTCCTGGACGCGTTTGGATCCTGACCTTCCTCCTCCTGGGTGTCTCCGCCTTTTGACCCACTGATGTTGTTCGGAAGGCATGGTCAGCTCCAGACACAGTGGAATCGGCCCCCAGAAGGCCAGCTAAATTCATTACTGCACCACAGGACAAGCAATTTTTGACCAAAGGTGTCCCCGTTGATGCCATGGTGGTAGCGGCGGCCACAAAGAAGGAGTTGGCTGAAACTTCATCTGTCCATCCCCCTAATAAGGAGTCTAGGACGATGGACAGATATGGGAAGCGGATGTTTTCTTCAGCGACTTTTTCCATGAAGTCTCTGAATTACTTGTGCCACTTTACCCATCTACAGAGGGATCTCCTTAAAGAGTTTGGAGATACCCTCCAAGATCCATCAGCTGAGGGGGCCCAGGCCAAGGTTGCCTCCCAGCTGGTGACTCTTAATTTAGGGGTGAACTCCTCCATGAGGCTCATTTCTTATGCAGCTGATGGTGCGAGTAGAGCCGCAGGCACAGGCGTCGCTCTAAGGAGACACACTTGGATGCGGCTTTGTAACTTTGCGGAACCTTTCAGTGTCTTTCACCAACACCCCCTTTGATGGTTCCTCTCTCTTTGGATCACAGGTGAAGGATACCCTTACCAGGTGTGAGCAGGAAGGCAAGACTCTCTCTGCTGTAGGAGTCCATTTTTCCACTCCTTCCAGACCATATCCCAACGGTCAGAATAGTGGAAAGATGTGGTTCCGGAAATCCCAGGGAGCCTCGCCGGACACATGTGGTGAGTTTCTCTCCAGGGGCAGAGGAGGAAACAATAACAGATGCCACCCTCATGGCAGAGGGGGTCCGCAAAACCAGGGCAGCAGAAAATCTTTCTCTGACAAGCCCTTCCAGCATCCCTGAAGGGTTGCCCGGCTGCTCACCTCTGGAGGCAGTTGGGGGAAGATTATCGCTGTACCCAAGAGCCTGGCAAGACATAACACAAGACAAATGGGTACAGTCCATTATATCCAGAGGCTACAGAATTCCCTTTGTTCGTGCTCCTTTCTTGTTGAACAAGTCCCTTCCAGATGTTCCACCCAATCTAAGGGATCAAGCAGTTCAGGAAGTTTCAAAACTGCTAAGAAAAAGGGCCATTCAACAAGTCCCAGCAGACCAGCAAGGATCCGGAATTTACTCAAGGTTCTTTTGGGTACCAAAAAAGACAGGGGACTGGAGACCCATTTTGGATCTCAGCAGACTAAACAGGTCCGTACAAAGAATGAAGTTTCAGATGGTCATGCTACAGTCCATTTTACTCTTCCTGGGTCAGGACAATTGGATGTGCTCCATAGATCTTCAGGATGCGTACTACCACATCAAAATGGACAGGCGCTCCAGAAGATTCCTGCGCTTCTGGCTGGGAGACAGCCAGTATCAGTTCAGAGCTCTGCCCTCTGGTCTCACCACAGCCCCCAGGGTGTTCACCAAATGTATAGCAGTAGTTACCGCACACCTGAGACGGCAAGGATTCCAGCAAGGATTCCAGGTGTTTCCATATCTAGATGACTGGCTCCTCACTGCTACCACCAGGTATCACCTTCTGCAAGCCAGAGACTATACTATCCAGATGTGCTCCAGACTAGGTATCACTATAAATTTGGAAAAATCTGCTTTGTTGCCTTGTCAGTCTATCACCTTTATAGGCGCAAACTTAAATACAAAAGACAGGTCAGCCAGCCTTCCACCAGACAGGGTGTTAGTCATTCGGCGGCATGTCCAGGTCTTGTTAGAATGCAAGAGAATTCAAGCCAGGTTCGTCCTCCAAACCCTGAGTCTCATGGCAGCAGCAATCATACTCGTCCCTCTGGCACGTTTTCACATGAGGATCCTCTAATGGCTTCTTTTCACCCAATGGTCCTTCCAGCAGCTTCCCATGTCTCACATGATTATCATCACAGAAGCATGCAAAAAGCACCTTGCTTGGTGGATGGTCTCCTCATCAGTGCCCCTGGGCAGACCATTTGTACTTCCCCCTCCAGTTGCTACGGTGACCACAGATGCTTCCCTGATCGGGTGGGGGGTGCATTATCAGGGCAGAACAGTCCAGGGTACCTGGCAACCTCGAGTACCATCTGCACATAAATGTCTTGGAGATGAGGGCCGTGCTTTTAGCGTTGCAAGCTCTTCAGGACTCTCTTCCTACTGGGACAATTGCAATTCAGTCGGACAATATGTCAGTCGTGTGGTATGGTACATCAACAAGCAGAGCGGAACGAGGTCCTACCCCCTATGTTGAGAAGCACTCAGACTCTGGCAGTGGGCGATCTCTTCCCAACGGTTTCTGACCGCAATACATATCCCTGGGAAATCCAACATCATAGCAGACAGGCTGAGCAGAGCTATTCTCATGCCTCATGAGTGGTCTCTGAATCAAGTAGTAACAGATCAAATCTTCCGCAAATGGGGGCAACCTTGCTGCGGACCTCTTTGCCGCACCCTTCAACAGCAAGTGCAACAACTTCTTCTCTCTCCTTCCACATCCAGAGTATTCCTCCAGAGACGCTGTAGTCCACGATTGGCCTCAGGGACTTCTGTATGCATTCCCCCCTTTTCCCTAATTCCCAAGCTGATACAGAAAGCTATCGTATTGGGTTGCAGAATAATCCTCATTGCCCTGTACTGGCCTCGACAAATATGGTTTCCGTTCCTTCATCATTATCTTATCGAGCAGCCTTGGACTCTGGACCCAGCTCCAGACCTCCTGATCTATCAATCGGGTGGGCTGCATCATTCCCTACAATCTCTCAAGCTCACGGCTAGGTTGCTCCACTTCCAACCCTAGCCAGGCTTCCTGATATCTCCCAATCGGTGCGTGAAATCATTTTATCATCGCACAAGTCTACCACTAGAAAAGCTTATGCTAGTAAGTGGAAACATTTTTCTTCCTGGGCAGAGGCTAAGGATATAGACCCCTTTTCAGCCCCTGTTCACCACATCCTGGAATTTCTTGCAGAGCTCTTTCATTCCGGGTCCGCTTCCACTACAGTTAGAGTGCAGTTAACCACAATTTCAAATTTTCACATTGGCTTTTCAGAAAGTAGTATAATGTCTCATAAGCTTTGTAAGGCCTTCCTCAAAGGAACCACTCTGCTCAGGCCCCCGGTTAGAGATCCTCCACCCCCGTGGATCTGAATTTGATTCTAGCCTCTCTAATTTTGCCCCCCTTCGAACCTGCAGCTTCCTGTTCTTTGAAGTTTTTATCTTGGAAAACACTTTTTCTAGTAGCAATTACTTCAGCGAGAAGAGTTTCTGAACTGCAGGCTCTTTGTATCCGTCCCCCGTACCTAGTGTTCCACAAAGACAGGGTTGCTCTTAGGACTAATCCTTCCTTCCTTCCTAAGGTTTCTTCTGAGAATAATTTGAATCAGTCCATTGACCTTCCTGTGTTTTTTCCCAACCATTCCAACAGGGGGGAATATAAGTTACATCAGTTAGATGTTCACAGGCAACTGCGCTTTTATTTGCATAGGACTAAGGACTTCAGAATATCGGATCAGCTTTTCCTCTCTTATGCAGAGGGCAAACAAGGCCTACCAGTATCAAAAGTAACTCTATCTAGGTGGCTGACTTTTATCATCACCTTTATCTATCAGCTGAGGAATAAAGAATTGCCTGTTAAACCAAAAGGCCATACCACCAGAGCATTAGCCACTTCTGTTTCGTTTCAGGCTAGGTTGCCCATGGAATCTATTTGTGCAGCGGCCACGTGGGCAAACCTTCATACTTTCATCCCACATTATAATTTGGACGTGGTTTCCAGGAGCAGAGCTGATTTTGGTTCCACTGTTCTGAAGAGTCTGTTCCACTGAGCCACCCAGGATATTAGGTGCTAGGGATGCTGTCCCAACCAGCAAGAATGAAGGCAATATAGACAACTTAACATGAAGAAGTTATGTACCTACCATAACGTTCCATGTTAGTTGTCTCCTCTCGCCTTCTTTTTTGCGTCCCAACCTCCATCCCCCTATCCTACTAGACCGAGAAGAGTTTCTCTATGGATTTATACTGGCTGAGTCTTGTCTGGCTATCCCACTCTACCTAGTAGTCTCTATAGTTGGGCTTATGTATGATAGCTAGGATAGGATGCCTTCATTATTTTTGTCTGCTGTTAGTCTTACCAAACGAGATCTGGGTTTCTAGCGCCAGGCATCATGGGATATGTGGAGGCCTCGAGCCAATATGTAGTGCTCGAGCTTTAGAAGATGGCCAAGTCAGAGCCGAGGATCTGCTCTGGAGACAACTAACATGGAACGTTATGGTAGGTACATAACTTCTTTATTCCTGATACTCCGTCCAGTCAGTTGGAATCAGAAGCTTCAAGGCTGCTAAACAAAAGAGTTATCCACCCAGTTCCCCAAGACTAACTAAGATCTGAAGTCTATTTAAGGTCCTTTGTAGCTCCAAAAAAGACAGGGGAGCTCAGACCAATATTAGATCTCATTTTGTAAAACAGACAAAGTTCCAGATTGTCACAGTATAGTCCATTCTATCACTGCTGAGGAAGGACAATTGGATGTGCTCTATCAATTTTCAGGATACCTACTATCATATCAAGATCCAGTGGTAGACGAGAAAATTTCTCCATTTCCGACTGGAAGCTAATCATTATTAGTTCAGAATGCTGACATTTGGTCTCACCACAGCCCTCTGACTATTCACCAAGATAATGGCAGCTGTTGCAGCTTACCTCAGACTACAAGGGATCCAGGTCTTCCCTTATTAAGACGATTGCTTCTAACTGCTACTTCTAGGGATCTACTACTGCAATATCAGTCAATCATTCCATATCTAGAAACTCAATTGGGTATTTCAGTAAATGTCAACAAAAGCAAGCTATCCCCTTTTCAGACCATAGAATTTATAGGCTGCCACATAGACACAGTACATCAGATAGCAAAACTTCCCCTGACATGAGTAGAATAATTAGATCTGAGCTCTCCAAGTGATAAAACATCCTTGGCCTCAAGCAAATCCCATTCTGTAACTTTTAGGTCTAATGGCGTCCTCTATAAGTCTGGTTCCTCTGGCCAGATACCACATGAAAGTTCTACACTGGATACTAAATGTACAATGATCGCAAAAGCTATATCCTCTTCAGAACAGAATTTGCCTTACTAAGATCCGGAGAGACCATATTCATTGGTGGATTTCATTAAACACTGGGCAGACCCTTCCATGCTTATACTCCCAAAGCCAAAGTAACCACAGATGCTTCCCTTCTTGGATGGGTGGGGGGGGGGCATTTTGAAAGGAAGACAGTTCAAGGGACATGGTCATTGATAGAGGCCAAACTTCATATCAGTGTCTTGGAGATGAGAGCAATATTCCTATCATTGCAGGCATTTCAGGACCTCCTATCCAAGGATGTGATATCCATCTACTCGGACATGTCAGTGGCTTGGCATATCAATAAACAAGGTGGAAGTGGAACGCATGCTTACCCTCTTTGCTGAGAAGCCATGAGAGTATAGCAATGGTCAGTGTCTTCAAACCACTTTCTAGTAGCAGTGCACATACTTGGGATATCTATCTAATATTCTGGTGGACAAATTGAGCAGAACTGTTCTATTGCCTCATGGGTGGTCTTTTAATAGAACAGTGGCAATGAAGATTTTCTGTCACTGAGAGATGCTCTAGTCCATATTTAGCTTTCACATCTCCTTTATGCCTTTCTGCCAATTCCCCTACTCACTAAGTTCATTTAGAAAGCGATATAGAGCAAGACCAGTGTAATCCCCATTGCTCCCTTTTGACCTTGGCAGGTATGATTCCCCTTTCTTTGACCTCATCTGGTGTACCCATTTTGGGTTCTGGATCCCGTTCTGAATCTCATCAGTCACCTGTCTGGGCTACCTCTACTGGATCTCAAGGTTCTAAAACTGATTGCATGGTTTTTCCAGTTTCAACGGTCACCAGAGATGCCAGACTTTCTTCCCCGGTAGTCCATATAATCTTTTTTCTGAAGGGGACTCAACCATAAGATTATAAAAGCAAATGGAAGTGTTTTACTCTGTGGCCTCCTAAAAGGGACTAAATGCTTTTTCAGCACCCTTTCCTGAAATTCTGGAGTTTCTGTCAGAACTATTTAGGGCTGGCTCAAGATACTCTGCAGTTAAAGTCCAACTAGCTACCATCTAAATTTTTCACATAGGGCTGAACTGTGCATCCATTGCTTTCCTCAAAGTGACCAAGCCTTTCCTTAGAGGGACATCTTTATTGAGACCCCCAGTACATGACCAAGTCCCTCCTTGGGATATTACTATTTTGTTGCAAACATTACCTCAGAAGCCGTTTGAACCCTCAGCCTCTGTAGATCTAAAATTTCTATCATGGAAAACTATTTTCCTGGTTGCCATTACATCTTCAGAACTTGTGTCAGAATTACAAGCACTCTGTTGCAAACCTCCTTTCCTTATTTTTCACAAAAAACAGCATGTCACTGTGGACAAATCCTTAATTTCTTCCCAAAGTAGCTTTGGAATCTAACTTGAACCAACAGCTTGATCTGCCAGTCTTCTTTCCAAATTTTACTAACAAAGGAGAATATACTCTACATACCTTAGACATCTCAGGTTCTATCTCCATTGCACTGAGAGTTTCAGAAAATCAGATTAGTTGTCCATATCCTTCTCCAAGACAAAACTTGACAGTCTATGTCTAAAGTAACCTTATCAAAACTGTTAGCGGACTGCATTTGATTTGTTTATAAATCAAGAGGCATGTCCTTACAATAAAAACCTAAGGCTCATTCCACGAGGGCAATGGCAACTTCAACAGCATTTGCAAAGAGAGTACCTATCAGTGACATAGGGCTGAACTGTGCATCCATTGCTTTCCTCAGAGTGACCAAGGCTTTCCTTAGAGGGACATCTTTATTGAGACCCCCAGTTCATGACAAAGTCCCTCCTTGGGATATTACTATTTTGTTACAAACATTAACTCAGAAGCCATTTGAATCCTCAGCCTCTGTAGATCTGAAATTTCTATCACGGAAAACTATTTTCCTGGTTGCCATTGCATCTTCAAAACTTGTGTCAGAATTACAAGCACTCTGTTGCAAACCTCCTTTCCTTATTTTTCACAAAAACAGCATGTCACTGTGGGCAAATCCTTAATTTCTTCCCAAAGTAGCTTCGGAATCTAACTTGAACCAATGGATTGATCTGCCAGTCTTCTTTCCAAATTTTACTAACAAAGGAGAATATACTCTACATACCTTAGACATCCATAGACAAATCAGGTTCTATCTCCATTGTACTGAGAGTTTCAGAAAATCAGATCAGTTGTCCATATCCTCCTCCAAGACAAAACTTGACACTCTGTGTCTAAAGTAACCTTATCAAAACTGTTAGTGGACTGCATTTGTTTATAAATCAAGAGGCATGTCCTTACAATAAAAGCCTAAGGCTCATTCCACGAGGGCAATGGCAACTTCAACAGCATTTGCAAAGAGAGTACCTATCAGTGACATATGTGTTGCAGCAACTTGGTCTTCAACTTATACTTTGTGTTTCATTATAAGTTAGATGTGCAGTCTGGGATTCACATATCTTTTGGCTTTGCCATACTCAGGAATGTCCTTCCTCGAGCCAACTCAGGTCCCTGTAGGGTAGATAGGGAATCTGTCCCACATACTGAATCAGATGAAAATAGATATACGAAATGTATGTACTTACCATAATGATAGATCCGTGTTCTCATTTTCATCTGGTTGAACTCCCCTCCCTCCTTTCCTCTGCCAAATTGTCATTTATCTTTTCTAGGGATCTGTGGACCCTGTATGACCCTTTGTATCTCTTGGCTTATAAAGTGGTTTCTGTTTTGCCCATCTTTATTTTTTCCTACATAATTTATTTTTATTTGAGGTCATCCAGCAAACTTGATTTGAGGTAATTCAGGCAGGAGAGGGGAGTTGTGGGTAGGGGAGGAGTCAGAGCCCTTGGATCTAATACTTTGATATAAGATGCTGAGGTCAGATCTGACTGAATCTGACAACCCACATGATGAACCAGACCAAAATGAGAGAACACGGATCTATCGTTATAGTACATTATGATAAGTACATAACTTTCGTTTAGACATGCTAAGGCTTGTGTTACAGCCTGTGCTCCTTCTTACAGTAATTGCTGTCTCTTCTTGTCATGTCTGTATTTCCCTCTTAGATGTAAAAAAACAGCTTGTATGAGTTCAAAAAACATTAACGTTTAGCTTTTTTAAACACCTTTATTATTGAAATATCACTTGTGACATAGGCAGATTTACATTTATACAAAAGTAATCGATCTGTATTAACAAATTAACATTAACAAACATTATACGTCACATATATTGCTACATATCATGTAACCTAAGCAACACTATATAAATTATTCAATTCCTCCCCATTTTTTCACAAGAAACATCTTTATTAAACCATTACTTATGACATAAGGAATCGTACATTTATATAAATGAAAACAAACCACACCGACACAATCCTAGTTGCAAGAATTTTACATCACAAACCATACTGACACACTCCCACTTGCAAACATTATATATCACTTATAATCTACCCAATCATTTGCAGTCAAAGATTATATAACTCATTTAAGTCCTGCGTTCTTTTAAACCTCATTCCTCCCCTGTATTTATTGTTCCACCAATTCCCAGTTTTCCTTTGTAGTTTGCTCCTACCTTTTTTCTAAACATCTCAATTTCAGTTGTTTTACTTTTGTTACTATATTCACTATCTTTAATATAGTTGGTTTAGATTTTGATTTCCAATTTCTAGTAATTGCTTTTTTGGCAGCTACCATAATTAGACACAGCAAAGTCTTACATGTCTAGGCAATTCCGATTCTGTATCCTAGCTCAGAAAAATCATCTCCCTCATCACACCAATCCGCCCACCCAGCATCTCCGACAGTGCATCCTGCAGGGAATCCTTAAATCCACCAACCCACCAAACTCCCAGAAAATATGTTCCTAAGTACCTCTTTCTTACCTATCACACCTACAACATTTGCTGTCTACCTGAGGAAAAAATCTCTGGAGTCTAGTTGGGGTTTAAAAATATTTATGTAAACATTTTCAAGCAAAAGTCCTAAATCTTCTAGATTTTGTTGCATATTTGGGAGACATATGTATATCCTCCCATTGTTTCTTTGTGAATTGTTTATCCAGTCTCTCTTCCCAATCCTTTCTAACTGCCTCTGATTGATTCTTATATTTATCATGCAATATTTTATATGCTGTACTAATTAATCCTTTTTTAATGGCAGCTTCTGTTCTACATTGTACTAAAACCTCTACCAGTGCTGGTGTTTCATTTAGGACCCCTCTATTTATTTCTCTTTGCCTATATTCTATCAGTCCTTGATAGGGAAAGCAATCTCTAACCTGCCATCCAAATACATTATTGGCCTCTTCCCATTCTGTTATCTTTTCCTCTCTAGTTATTTGCTCCCAATACCTTGGTTCCTTTGTCAGTTTTCTCCAATAAATTCCAGCCCCCTCTTGACTATTGTCTATATCCCTAATTGCAGTCATCCCTATTGGGAGAATCTCCTTTCTCCATTCCCATGTTGGCTTAATTCTTAGAATTCTTTCTGCTACCTTATGGATATAATATTCGGTATGATTGTTGTTATCCTCCTTAAAGGCCCAAATCCAAAATCACAGTCTCTCCTTGTTTCTTGAGCTTCTTACCTGTTTCAACATCATCCCTTTCCACGTTGAATTATAGTTTTCTGCTTGAGCTTTGTCTAGGTCCCTTAATTGTATAGCTCTGAAATGCCTCTTCAAATTGGGTAATCCCAATCCACCATGTTCTGCTGGAAGGATCAGCTCATCCCACTTGACTCTTGCTATTGTCTTCTCCCAGATAAAGTCCTTCAGCTCATTATTAATTGCTATCCACAACTTCTCCTCTGGTTGATACAAATATGCCTGACCAGTGTATAAGACTAAAGGGACTGAAAACATTTTGACTGCTTGTATCTTACTATCCATATCCATATAACAAACCTTTAATTTTCTCAGTTTTTGTATTATCATTTGTTTAGTCTCTTCCCACATATCCTTAGCTGCCACACCAGAATCATTTTTAATCCATACTCCCAAATACTTCATTTTGTCCTGTCCCCATAAGTACAAATATTGCTGAACCAATTCATGTGTGCAGGGCTGGCGTTAGCATTTTGGGGGCCCCCAGCAAAGGTGAAGTTCGAGGGCCCCCCTCGACATTTCCACTCTGAGTATCACTGTGTCACCACCACCCCTACTAATCAACCTGTTAGTTCATGCTGCAAAGTTTTAGGAGTAGTACGGACATAATGACCTGCAGCTATTATGCTCTTACATTCTGATATTCCTGTGTACCACACTGTTAGCCCATCTCACAAAAGGACATTTATAGTTACTGACGTTTAGTTGCAACAATGACACATTACAACTCCTCTATGTACAGGGCTGGACTTAGTAGAAATGGCACCCTAGGCACTGACTACTGCTGCTTACCCCCCCACACCCCTCCATTGCTTCCCTCTGTTTAACCCATCTTGGACACCCCACACAATGTACTTTACTTTTTTCTTCCTTTTCTCACATTGTGCATTAGTCTTCATCTGTTTAAGAAGCTGTGACTTTAAAATTAATTTCAGAGCATATAGACATTTTTTTTTTCTTTTTACACAACCTTTTCAGTCAGACACACCTTTCGTGACCAAAACAGTGCAGTAATGACCAGTTAGTAAATAACCCAATTAACCTGGGACCCCTAGAAGCCATAGATGCTCTAGGGTGCATTTTAGAGCATTTCATAACTGTTTAATTCAGTGGTGGCCTGAATAAAAATCAAGACTAAGATAAGAATTTCAGTCTTTTTTTTCTTTCAAGGTGGACATAAGTTGTGTCCAAAGCTTAATATTCACAGCTGACAAAATAGTATTTCTTAACAAACTAACAAGACAATTGTATTGTTTTGAGGATACACAAGTCCATTCTGGGAATACTGCATGCCTCCCTAACATCCCATCTCCCTAAAAGACAGTCACTACCTGTTCATCCATGTGGTTCAAATGGCAAAGTTATGTATTTTTAGTGACCATACTTATACATATACCTAGCATGCCTCCTCACTTTTCATCCCTGCCCCTCAAAGACAGCCATCTGTATACATGCGTGATGTGTGACTATGATGAAAGTGAAAAAATAATTATTACACTAATTTATTCCACTTTGTCCCTCCTAGACATTATACTGCCACTAAAAAAACTATAGTAACCTTCTTTGTATATCTCTGAGGACTATGAAAAGGTAAAAGAAGCAATGATTACACTGTCCCCAGCCCAAATATTATTATGTTACGATGACCTGTGTATACTTGTAAGGTTTGACCGAAAATTAAGGAAATGACCACACAATTCCCAGTCTCCCTCACATGACCTGCAGCAACCTTCGGTAAACACACATCTGAGCGGGGCTTGTTTTGGAATAGGTGCAGGTAAGGGCAGAGGCTACCACTAAGTCCATGTCAAAATCCATTTATATAGTCTGGGGTATGGGGGCTGCCAGACTCCTAGAAGATCAGAATATCTGAATGTTCTGTGGTATGTTTTATGCCTTATTTTTGAAATATAATTACTGAATTTTTTTACTGCTACCAAGAAAAGTGGGTAGAGTTTGCATAAGGGTTAAGGTCTTTACCTAACAGATGCAAAGTACAGGGTTTAATTCTGATCTCTCATTATTGGCTAGGCTTGTAATAGTCTACAAACTCAAAGCTTAGTATTTACCTATGAACCTGTAAAAGTAATGTATGTGTCTCACTATTATTGTGTGTGAACAGATGAAAATCAGTGATATTTTTACACACTTGTGTGTGCACACACTGCACATTCATCTTCAGCAAAAAGGGAGGAATTTTATTTCACCTGCTGCATGTTTTTGAGGTGCTGGGGTTAACCATAGCACATAAATAGACACTAACATGGACAAGGGACGGTATGCAGACTTCACATAGCCAAGAGCCCAACCAGTGCAAAGCACTGTGAGATGGCAGTACTACTCACTGCACCATAGTGGCGATCAACAGTTGCTTTCAAGCATGCACTTCCTGCTAATAGATAGCTGTCTATCATGTATAAGGTCTTTGCTTGTAATGATAAGTGTAAGAAAATGTGACCAGCTTGTTACTTTAAAGTACAATGCAACCACTCATCTGCAACCACACAGACATAATGGCAGTGCTGATAATGTCTGTGTTAGAAAGTGAAATACATCATCGCCAGCTTATTACTCATACACTGCAACACACACACAAATAAGTCACAAATACAAACAAGCAACACTGGTATTGGATGTTCATCACTCTTCCAGATTGGATGCTGATCTCAATCTCTTTTGCAGACATTCTGGAGATCCTGAAACAGAGGGGAAATTGGCCAGCCCTCAACCCTTCGGAGGACGAATCTGTGTATCTTGAGGCGTTTGGCTCTCGTCCTTCCACCTCCTGGGTGTCCCCCCTTCGACCCCCTCATGCAGGTGGTTGCTAAGAAGGCATGGACGGCTCCTGATTCAGTGGACCCCACTCCCAGGAGACCCTCTAAGTTCATAACAGCTCCAGCAGACAAACAATTTTTAACAAAAGGAGTTTCTGTGGATGCTATGGTGGTAGCTGCTGCCACTAAGAAGGAGCTAGCTGATCCTTCAGTACCTGCCCGTCCACCTAACAAGGAATCTAGGTCCATGGATAGGTGCAGGCGGATGTTCTCGTCAGCGACATTTACCATGCGTTAAGCTGAACTACTTGTGCCATTTTACTGCGTCTTCAAAGGGACTTGATCAAGGAAGCGAGTGAAATGTTGAGGACCCTAAAGCTGGGGGTTTCAAAGAAAAGATAAACAGACAGCTGGCTACCCTTAATTCCATAACCAACTCCTCCATGCGCCTTCTTTCTTACGGCTGATGGAGCGAGCAGAGCCGCAGGAACAGGTGTGGCCTTACGTAGAGCATGCCTGGATGCGGCTATGCAATTTTGTGGACCCCTTCAAGGCGTCTTTCACGAACTCCCGTTTGATGGATCATCCTCTTTGGTCCTCAAGTGAAAGAAACCTTGACTAGGTGCGAGACTGATGGCAAGACCCTTTCTGCCGTCGGAGTCCGTTTTCTACTCCTTCAGGCCTTACCCCAAAGGCCAGAAAGGTGGAAAGATTTGGTTCCGTAAACAATCTCAAGGGACTTCGCCTGGCCTTGAGTCGTTTTCCGCCAGAGGCAGAGGCGGGAATAACAATGGTAGACGTCGCCCTAGGGGCAGGGGTCCAGAACCAGGGCAATCGAAGCCTTCCTGACAAGCCCTTTCAGCATCCCTGAGGTGTTGCCCGACTGCCCATCTTCGAGGCAGTCGGGGAAGATTGTCACTGTACCCAGAAGCCTGGCTATCCTGACTCAAGACAAATGGGTACAGTCCATCATTTCGAAGGCTATTCTATCCCCTTTCTTCGCTTTCCAAAGCAGTCAAAAAATCCCTTCCAGATGTTCCACCGCTCAAAGGGATTTAGCAGTTTTGGAAATTTCAAAACTGCTTGCAAAAGAGCAATTCAGCCAGTTCCAGCAGACCAGCAAGGATCGGAATCTACTCAAGGTTCTTTTAGTTCCAAAACAGGGGACTGGAGACCAATTTTGGATCTCAACGTCTTGAACAAATCAGTCAAGAAAACAAGATTTCGGATGGTCACGCTGCAATCCATCCTTCCCTTTTGGGCAAAGGAAACTGGATGTGCTCTATAGACCTTCGGGATCGTACTATCACATAAGATGAACAGGCGCTCCAGAAGATTCCTCCGCTTCAGGCTGGGAACCAGTCATTTTCAGTTCAGGGCCCTGCCCTTTGGTCTCACCACTGCCCCCCGGGTGTTTACCAAATGCATGGCAGTGGTAGCTTCTCATCTGAGGCGACAAGGATTCCAGGTGTTTCCATATTTGGACGACTGGCTCCTTACAGCTCCCACCAAGCATCTCCTTCTGATGGCCAGAGATTACACTTTTCGCGTTTGTCAAAAGCTGGGTATTTCAATAAATTGCGAAAAGTCTGTTTTGTCGCCTTGTCGTACTATTACCTACATAGGCGCAAATCTAGATACAATAAACATGTCTGCAAGGCTAACACATCAGAGAATATCAAACATTCACAAATTGGTATCACTCCTTCTCAACAACAACAGAATCAAAGCCAGGTTAGTTCTAAAGGTGTTGGGAATTATGGCAACCATCCCTCTGCTTCCATTGGCCAGATACCACATGCGGATCCTTCAGTGGATGCTTTTTACTCAATGGTCATACCAGGAGCTTCCAATGTCTCACACCATTATGATCACGCAAGGGTGCAAAAAACATCTCATGTGGTGGATGTCTTCCCCCCAGCCCCTGTCGGGAAGACCCTTTGTTCCACCTCCTCCGGTTGCTACTCTGACAACGGATGCCTCCTGATCGGGTGGGGGGCATTATCGGGGCAGGTCAGTCCAGGCCCCCTGCCAACCATACGAATGCCACTTGCACATAAATGTTCTGGAGATGAGAGCAGTGCTTTTAGCGTTGCAAGCCCTTCAAGACTCTCTTCCCTTGGGAACAATTGCAATCCAGACAGACAATATGTCTGTAGTGTGGTACATCAACAAACAAGGCGGAACCAGATCATACCCCCTGTGTCGAGAAGCACTCAGACTGTGGCAATGGGCGATTTCTTCTCAGCGTTTTCTGATAGCAACGCACATCCCCGGAAGTCCAATCATATTGCGGACAAGTTGAGCAGAGCTATACTCATGCCTCACGAGTGGTCTCTGAAAGACTCTGTAGTGAGAGAAATTTTTCTCAAGTGGGGTCAGCCTTGCTGCGATCTTTTCGCTACTCCCCAAAACAGCAAGTGCAGAGAATATTTCACTCTATTCCCTTTACCAGGCCAACCCAGCAGAAACGCTCTAGTCCAAGTTTGGCCCCGGGGACTTCTGTATGCATTTCCTCCTTTCCCACTGATCTCTCAAGTAATACAGAAAGCTATCGCTCAGAAGGCCTCATTGATCCTCATTGCTCCTTACTGGCCTCGACAAGTGTGGTTCCCTTTTCTACATCGTTTTCTCTTGGAGCGACCGTGGAATCTGGACCTAGTTCCAGATCTTTTGATCCATCAGTCGGGTCAGTTTCATCGCTCCCTCCCTTCTCTGAACCTCACTGCTTGGTTCCTCCAGTTCCAACCTTAGCCAGGCTTCCTCAATTATCTCACTCTGTTAGAGATATATTGATAGCTTCCCATAAATCTTCCACTCGAAAGATTTATTTGAGTAAGTGGAAACGCTTCTCATATTGGGCTCAAGGAAAGGACATAGATCCTTTCACCGCTTCCATCCAACTAGTTCTTGATTTTCTAGCTGAACTCTTCCATGCAGGTTCATCTCCTCTACACTTAAAGTTCAATTGGCAGCTATTTCTAATTTTCATGTGGGTATTTCTGAATCTGCCCTAATGTCCCACAAACTCTGCAAAGCCTTTTTGAAAGGAGTTTTCTTCTCAGACCTCCTATAAGAAATCCTCCTTCTCCTTGGGACCTAAATTTAGTTCTTGCTTCTTTGATTCTTTCCCCTTTCGAACCTGCAGCTTCCTGTTCTTTAAAATTATTGTCATGGAAAACTCTTTTTCTGGTAGCTATTACATCAGCTAGAAGAGTTTCAGAACTTCAAGCACTCAGCTGTCGTCCTCCTTATCTTTTGTTTCATAAGGACCGAGTATCCTTACGAACTAACCCGTCCTTTTTGCCTAAAGTGGTATCGGCATCAAATCTGAATCAATCCATTGATCTACCAGTCTTTTTTCCAGAATACTCCAATAGGTCTGAACAAAATTACACTGCCTGGATGTTCACCGTCAATTGAGGTACTACTTGGATAGAACTAAACAGTTCAGAAAATCTGATCAGCTGTTTGTCTCCTATGCGGAGAGCAGAAAGGGACTTTCAGTTTCAAAGGTATCATTATCCAGATGGCTAACATCATTGATTTCCCTTGTATATGAGATTAGACATCAAAAGCTGCCTGATAAACCTAAGGCTCATTCCACCAGAGCTTTGGCTACTTCTTTAGCTTTCCAAGACAGACTGCCTATTGACACCATTTATGCAGCGGCTACTTGGGCTACTCCTCACACTTTCATTTCTCATTATAAGTTGGATTTAGCTTCTAGGCATAGAGCTAACTTTGGTTCCACTGTTCTCAGGAGTCTGTTCCGTTAGGCCACCGGGACAAGGTGCTAGGGACGGTCCCATCCAGCAAGAATGAAGGCGAGATAGACAACAACATATAGAAGTTATGTTCTTACCATAACGTTCCATGTTAGTTGTCTTCTTCTCGCCTTCTTCTTGGCCCCACCTCCTTCCCCCTGGCCTGGACAGACCTAGAGGAGTTGTGATTGTGACCTCTCTTTCTACCACCTCTTTCTTAAGACATATGCTGTTGGGCATATTTCCTGGGTCAGGATGTAGGTCACCCTTCTTCCTTCCTGTTGTTAGAGGTGGACTCTGTTTATAGTTATACTGTTACTATATAAGCTGGGGTTAGCTTACAAACGAGATCTGAGGTAACTCTCGCCTAGCATTGTGGGATATAAGGGGAGCCTCGAGCCGGTGGAACCAACTCTCGAGCTTTTAGAGTGGCCGAGTCGGAGCCGAGGTTGGCTCCGAGGTCGGCTCCGAACCCATCCAGCAAGAAGAAGGCGAGAAGAAGACAACTAACATGGAACGTTATGGTAAGAACATAACTTCTATTTTTCTGCTTGTGCTTTGTCTAGGCCCCTTAATTGTATAGCTCTGAAATGCCTCTTCAAATTGGGTAATCCCACTCCACTATGTTCTGCTGGAAGAATCAGCTCATCCCACTTGACTCTTGCTATCTTCTCCTCCCAGATAAAGTCCTTCAGCTCATTATTAATTGCTATCCACAACTTCTCCTCTGGTTGATAAAAATATGCCTGACCAGTGTATAAAACTAAATGGACTAAAAACATTTTGACTGCTTGTATCTTACTCTCCATATCCATATAACAAAGCTTTCATTTTCTCAGTTTGTATATTATCATTTGTTTAGTCTCTTCCCACGTATCCTTAGCTGTCACACCAGAATAATTTTTAATCCATACTCCCAAATACTTAATTTTGTCCTGTCCCCATAAGTACAAATATTGCTGAACCAATTCATGTGTGCGGGGCTGGTGTTAGCATTTTGGGGGCCCCCAGCAAAGGTGAAGTTCGAGGGCCCCCCTCGACATTTCCACTCTGAGTATCACTGTGTCACCACCACCCCTACTAATCAACCTGTTAGTTCATGCTGCAAAGTTTTAGGAGTAGTACGGACATAATGACCTGCAGCTATTATGCTCTTACATTCTGATATTCCTGTGTACCACACTGTTGGCCCATCTCACAAAAGGACATTTATAGTTACTGACATTTAGTTGCAACAATGACACATTGCAACTCCTCTATGTACAGGGCTGGACTTAGGAGAAATGACACCCTAGGCACTGACTACTGCTGCTTACCCCACCCCCCCACCCCCCTCCATTGCTTCCTCTGTTTAACCCATCTTGGACACCCCACACAATGTACTTTACTTTTCTCTTCCTTTTCTCACATTGTGCATTAGTCTTCATCTGTTTAAGAAGCCGTGACTTTAAAATTAATTTCAGAGCATATAGACATTTTTTCTTCTTTTTACACAACCTTTTCAGTCAGACACACCTTTCGTGACCAAAACAGTGCAGTAATGACCAGTTAGTAAATAACCCAATTAACCTGGGACCCCCAGGAGCCATAGATGCTCTAGGATGCATTTTAGAGCATTTCATAACTGTTTAATTCAGTGGTGGCCTGAATAAAAATCAAGACTAAGATAAGAATTTCAGTCTTTTTTTTCTTACAAGGTGGACATAAGTTGTGTCGAAAGCTTAATATTCACAGCTGACAAAATAGAATTTCTTAACAAACTAACAAGACAATTGTATTGTTTTGAGGATACACAAGTCCAGTCTGGGAATACTGCATGCCTCCCTAACATCCCATCTCCCTAAAAGACAGTCACTACCTGTTCATCCATGTGGTTCAAATGGCAAAGTTATGTATTTTTAGTGATCATACTTATACATATACCTAGCATGCCTCCTCACTTTTCATCCCTGCCCCTCAAAGACAGCCATCTGTATACATGCGTGATGTGTGAGTATGATGAAAGTGAAAAAATAATTATTACACTAATTTATTCCACTTTGTCCCTCCTAGACATTATACTGCTATTAAAAAAACTATAGTAACCTTCTTTGTATATCTCTGAGGACTATGAAAAGGTAAAAGAAGCAATGATTACACTGTCCCCAGCCCAAATATTATTATGTTATGATGACCTGTGTATACTTGTAAGGTTTGGCCGAAAATTAAGGAAATGACCACACAATTCCCAGTCTCCCTCACATGACCTGCAGCAACCTTCGGTAAACACACATCTGAGCGGGGCTGGTTTTGGAATAGGTGCAGGTAAGGGCAGTGGCTACCACTAAGTCCATGTCAAAATCCATTTATATAGTCTGGGGTATGGGGGCTGCCAGACTCCTAGAAGATCAGAATGTCTGAATGTTCTGTGGTATGTTTTATGCCTTATTTTTGAAATATAATTACTAAATTTTTTTACTGCTACCAAGAAGAGTGGGTAGAGTTTGCATAAGGGTTAAGGTCTTTACCTAACAGATGCAAAGTACAGGGTTTAATTCTGATCTCTCATTATTGGCTAGGCTTGTAATAGTCTACAAATGCAAAGCTTAGTATTTACCTATGAACCTGTAAGAGTAATGTATGTGTCTCACTATTATCGTGTGTGAACAGATGAAAATCAGTGATATTTTTACACACTTGTGTGTGCATACACTGCACATTCATCTTCAGCAAAAAGGGAGGAATTTTATTTCACCTGCTGCATGTTTTTGAGGTGCTGGGGTTAACCATAGCACATAAATAGACACTAACATGGACAAGGGACGGTATGCAGACTTCACATAGCCAAGAGCCCAACCAGTGCAAAGCACTGTGAGATGGCAGTACTACTCACTGCACCATAGTGGCGATCAACAGTTGCTTTCAAGCATGCTCTTCCTGCTAATAGATAGCTGTCAATCATGTATAAGGTCTTTGCTTGTAATGATAAGTGTAAGAAAATATGACCAGCTTGTTACTTTAAAGTACAATGCAACCACTCATCTGCAACCACACAGACATAATGGCAGTGCTGATAATATCTGTGTTAGAAAGTGAAATACATCATCGCCAGCTTATTACTCATACACTGCAACACACACACAAATAAGTCATAGCAATACTAGTTTTGTACTTATTTCAGTGAATAGCACTATGTTGTGCAACACTGGTATTGCCACACCAGATCAGTAGCTGTTGTTTAGCAGTCATCAAACAGGGGTAAATTACTTTTATTTACCTCATTAAGGAGTAATACATGCCTGTCACTCTCCCTTATTTTATAGACTTTTGCTGATGTTTGCCTTATAATTTAGCTCTCTCTCTCCCATAAAAAAGTTTGTTTTGATGGCAAATTATTATTACAGGCAAGGTAACCATTTGAAATGCCAGGAGCCTTTAGAGCGAGTCCTGAAATACAAAGACTGAATGGCAAAAAAAACAGACTTACACATACTAAGTGTCATATGGCCATTTCCATGAATATTCCCTTTTCTCTGATGTATGACAGTCCTGTAGTTGGTATATATAAGTTTTGGGGTGTGGATGGGGCAGGGGGCTTGCCCCCTCCAAAAAAGAAAGTAAAGAAGGATGATGTTTGAGATTTACTGTTCTCCTGGATTTTCGGTCTTTTTTTTCTGCATGCCAGCACCAGGCATTTTGAGGACCAACACACAGTCAAGGATGATTAAAAGAGCCGCCACACAGTCAAGTAATATTAAAGGTCACACCCTACAGCCATGAGTATTGCAGGTGCCTAAAACTGGCTGTGATGATTTTGGTGGAAAAAACGTCCACCAGAAGGATTTAATTAAGCCAAGGGCACTGCGTCACTGGTAAAGTATTTGATTAAATCGTGAAGCCTGTTATTTGCCAAAATACTGTTAGTATAACTAGAGGTATCTTTCAGTTTTAAAAGCAATATAATTAAGAGTAATTGTTATCTACCTGGTTTATTAAGTAAACAAGATTGCTGTACTAACTTTTGTTGGTTTTATCAAAATAAGAAACTTGCTTTGGTTGGAGGCCCCCAGCAACCACAGGGTTTGCTGGTGCCTGAAGCCAGATATAGCTGTAATACAACCAATATTTCATCCTAGCTAGCCTCAGAACTCAATTTTGACTTTCATCCTATAATTTAGGTCACAAATTTTCTTTTACTGTTAAGGCTCCCAGTTCACTCTCTATTTTATTAGGCTAAGCTGCTTTGATCTGTATCCCTAAACTCTGTGATGCACTGACACTTGATATGACAAACACTGATGCTCTTCACAAATGTCATAATAAGCTAAAATATTTTGAAAAGACACTTGATCCTTCTTCCTGTCGCTTGCTCCTTCCCAACCAGCCTGCTCCTTCCTATGTTTCCTTGCAAATCAGCAGCACTAGCATGTACTTTATTTTATTCATATATTTACTGTCGCATCTTTATTTCAGTACACTCACCACTCTAAATTGCATCAGACTTCTGTATAACGCATAACTTGAGTGTGATATCTGATTCCTTCTTTGCTCAACTACTCTCTTCATAGTAATTCTGTCAGTTTTACTATTTGCATGTTAGATGGTATTTGCCTGCATTACTAATAACAAGCCAGTGTTAAACTTCTGCTTATATAAACTTGTTTACTGATGGGACCACTAGTTAACCTGGCCAATCATGCTTACCATAGTTCTCAACTTCTTGGCATAAAAAATCTGGACAAAGCCAAATATAATGGAGGGGCAAAGCCCCCAAAATAGGGACACATTTTAGCCATTGCTCTATTTATAAACTTAAAAAGTTGCCAGAATAAAAGGCCTTGCGTTATCATGCATTTTATAAAGGATATGAAATCTGAAACTCAAATGCTTGTCATTTAGTGAATTCAGTCCTCATTGATTTGCCACATAACTCTAGAAAATTACATATTTTATGATGAAAAGGCCAAAAACATGAGTCACAAATCTGAACATTCTGAAGTAAAAAATATAAGTAGGACAGCTACGGCAATAAAATCTACTTTAATAAAAACGTAAACCATAGAATGAATTAAGACAAGCGCTTCCGCGTATGTAATACTCCTCTTCAAAGTCTTTTAAAAAACTAAATCACATCAACATTTAAATACATGTCAGTGACCAATCAATAAAACAATACAACTAAATTGAATCATCAGGTAGGTAGCTGTCTTAAAGATACAGTTTCACTATGTCTAAGGCTTCTTTAATCTACGTCCTTTCAATGCTTAATGCTAACACTACTGTTAGCTCCTGGATACCTATGTGCCTGTAATCTTAAAATCCACCTTAGTTCTACTTGTTCTAGGTGGTTGTTGATATCACCTCCCCTTACACTAATATGAACAGGCTGTAAAACTCTAAAAGAAAAGTGATGTTCTGGACATGCAACAATGTGCTTAGCTAAAGCATTTTTCACATTTCTATTACGTATATCGTACAGATGTTTGCGAATATGTTCCCCCAATTTCTGGGTGGTCTTACCTACGTAAAAACAAGTACAAAAATCACATGCAGCTAATTAAATTAAATCATTGGAACTGCAGTCTGCATAAAACCTTGGTTCAAAGACAAAAGATGTATTAGGACAATTAAACACTTGGCTCCTGCTTAACATTTTTCTCTACAGATCTGGACATTCTGCGAAAACCTGAACAGTTGAGTATGATTCTTACCCTGATGACAGACTGGCTTTTTTCTACAAGAGTTTTCTGTTGTCCTGAAAAGGACAGTTTTTTTTCTTTTGAGTAAATTGTTTTGCACTAAAAGTTAAAAGCATAGTTTAAAAAGGGCTTCCCTAATTCCTTGAGTACTTGCTCCTCAACCCCCATATCCAAAATGAACTTCACATGTCTTAAATCTTTACTACTAAAGCACTAATAAAGCAAAGCTTGCAGCATGTGCCTTTCTGAATGCAAACCTCCATGGATGGAGAAGTGCTGCAAGGTCATCTGTACCAATCAGGTCCTTTCTTCACTTCGATGTCATCAATTTAAAAAAAAAAAAAAACTTTTCAAGTTGTAGCCAATCAGGTCCTAAGGCAGACCTGATGGATTACAGTTTTTGCCAACATCAGCCCTTTAGTCAGGAAGTACAAGGGGAAAAATACAAACAAAAAACACAATCTCTTAACCTAGATTTTTACTGCCGAAACCTTGATACTTGCCTGCCGAATCCCAATGGCTGCATCCCAGTGGGTGCCCTGACCTGTAGCGAGAAATTTGTGGGCCCCCCCATAAGGTTGTGGGCTTTGCGGGTGCCTAACTCCGGCTCTGCATGTGTGGGTACATAATTTACTACTATTGCCTTTGTTTTAGCTTCATTAATCTTGTATACCGAAAAGATTTGAAACTGTCTCAAAATGTTCCACAACACTGTAATGTCTCTTTCTCGTTTTGTCAGGTGTAAAAATCATATCATCTGCAAACAGAGCCAGCTTTTCTTGACTGCCATACCAGTTATATCCTTGAATTTCTGAGTCCCTTATTTTCTTTGCAGGTGGTTCTAAATATAATGCAACTAACAAAGTGGAAAGACGACACCCCTGCCTGGTTCCTCTGCTTAAGCAGAAATTATCAGAGAGGAGCCCACCCACTTGAATTTTCACCTTCAATCCCTCATAGGGCCTCCTAATCAGCCTTATACTTTTTTCAGGAAATGCAAATGCTTCCATTGGCCTGCTCATAAAGTCCCAGCTTACTCTGTCAAATGCTTTCTCTGCATCAAGACCCACCAACAATAATGGTATTTTGTTCCATTCTGCTTCCCTTTGGGTCATCAGTGTTCTGTTAATGTTGTCAAATGTTTGCTTCCCCTCCACAAAACCACATTGATCACATCTATCAATTTTGGCATTACTTTTGTCATTCTTTTAGCCGTTATAGACATGAATACTTTATAATCATGGTATAGTACTGAAATGGGCCTGTATGAAGCTAGGTCCTATGGATCTTTATCCTCTTTAGGTATTACAAGCTGCCACTGCCTTCTTCTAGATGTTGGTACTTCTCCTACTCTTAAAATACTGTTATAATCTTCCAGATCTGCATCTGTTTTTTCCCTCCTAGCTTCCAAACTTCCACAGGAATACCATCTATTCCTGTGGACTTTCCTGTAGATTGGTTATACATCACCATTTTTATCTCATCTCCTCCTATCCCAACCATTAGTAATCCAGTCTCCTCTACCTCTAGCCTTGGCATGTTTAATTCCTCCATAAACATTTCTATTTTTATCTTTTATTGATTTCCATATTTCTCTGCTTTATACAAACTTTCATAGAATTTTTGAAATATTTCTAATACCTCTACAGGAACTCTTGTTACCTTCTTTGTTATAGTCTTCCTAAGCTTGGTGATAGCCCTTTCTACTTTCTGCTGCCTGAGTCCGTTGTGCTAAAAGTTTTTGTGTTCTACTGTTATTATCAAAAAACACTTGCTTAACAGCAATCTTTCTAAACTTGTGCATATTATTCAGGTAATCCCTTATTATCTGCTTAGCATTCTGCAGTTGATCCTCTTGTTGTTCTGTGAAATTCCCCCTATTCTGCAATACTTTAACATTTGTCAGTCCTTCTAAATAATTCTTGTTACTTCTTAATCATAGCTCCCTTTCTTTTATTTCCACCCTATTTTTAAACTCTGTAGCTATATTTTCAGAAGAAATTTCTGTCCTAATAACGCCTGAAAAATCTCCACTACCCATTCTTTAAATTCCTGTCTTTTCAACAGATAGGTGGGAAAGCACCATTGTCTCATTTTTATTTCATTACCCTGTATTTTATTTTAGTTATTATTGGTGCTTGATCTGAAATAGTTATTGAGTGTGTATCAGGATGTTCAATTAAATGTGCATGTTCTTGTGAAATGTAAAGTCTCTGTGGCCTAGCCCAGTTTTTGTATCTTGGGGGATAATATGTAAATTTACTCTAAACTCCTATTACTGAACTCACATCTTCCATGCCAAGTATTTTCATAAATTTCTTCAAAAATCTACCCTCCTTTGTAATACTTTCCCTTCTGGGATCCCAGACACAACTTTGGATGGTGCAGTGGTGCAGCGGTAGCGTTGTCGCCTCACAGCAAGAGGTTCTCCGGTTTCATTCTCAGTTGGGTTGCCTTTTGTGCGGAGTCTGCATTTCCTCCCTGTGTTCATGTGGGTTTCCCCTGGGTGCTTTGGTTTCCTCCCACGTCACAAAGACATGCGGCTAGATTGTTTCTCCCCAGGCCTCCACTGAAAATTGGCTTTGTTCCAAGTCGGACTTTCCCAGTAAACAAATGTTAAATAAATAAAAATGAAATAAATCTTTACTGTTGCAAATCACATTCCAGTCACCACCTATATGTAATATTCCTTGCTGAAAACTGATTATTTCTCCCAAAATTTTCTTAAGCTCCATTATAGCAGTTTTAGGTGGAATGTAAATACATGCCAGTGTAATCCTCCTCCCTTGCCAGTAGTCCCTTAGCACTGCAAATCTGCCATTGTTATCTTTTTTATCTTCTTCTTTCAGTATTGGAGCTCCTCTTTCAATTAATATAAATACTCCTGTTTTCCTTTAACCCAGGTATTCCGCAGAAAAACTATCCTGAAAATCTTTCTTTATCAAATTCACATGTTCATTTCTAAGTGTCTCCTGTAACATAGCTATTTGCACTCTACATGTTTAATATAGTTCACTACTCTTTCCTTTTTAATTTTATCTGAGACCATGGACATTAAATGACATTACAGAAAAAAATCATTGCATTAAAAAGTTATTATTCCCCACCCTTTATGTATAACACCTTTTTTGTTAAATATCTAGTTCCAGCTTTTGTGTTACATGCATATACTGTTTGACAGGTTGAACTTTTATACAGTTTTTCTTGTCATATCCATTTGAGCTTATTTCACATCTTATAAAATGTTTTGTTTTCTTGAAAGCCCACAAAAAACACAACCCAGCTATTTCCCTAAAACCGGTTAACTTTATACTAATGCACAAACTATGTACATCTTTAAATACTGAAGTTTTACCCTCCTAATAGGAACAAAAGTCCCTAACTGACAGCCACACTAACATTAACTTTTAGCCTTAAGAAAAAGTGAAGTGGCTATATTTTAATAAAGCTAAATTATACACTGTTCTGGTAAATGCATTGAAGCATTTAGGTCTGATGACTTCCAAAAATTTCAGACTTTATTTTTACTGAGATGTTTGCCCTTGTACCTTTTACTTTTACCTTTCTCTCAGAATACAATGTCCAGAACTTTCGAGATTTATTTCCAACACCTGTAGTCATTTTGTCTTCATGGATTTATAACAACAGAATGTACAGTTGCCCTCTGCTGCAGACTTCTCAACTCACACTAAACATTTATTTCTTAAATGAAAATTTTAAATTACATTCACAGCCTTTTTTAAAGCCCCATATGCTTACACAATAAAAGTGTTATTATATTAAGCAAGGGGCATTAATCCATACAATCACCTATGCAAAAATAATGTCTGAACTCTACATATATTATAATCATTGCACTTTTACACCCCACCCTAACACCCAAGATTACAGCATATTAACTTAAAGATGTTTTTGTCCAGCATTTCTTCTCTTTTTATATTATAATGCCTACATTTCTTAGAACTAAAAAAAAGAAAAAAGTACTTATTTGCTTTAGTATCTCTATCGCAAACATCAATCACTGAAAATGCTTTACCATATAGGATTCAATTTATATTATGAAATGTTTCATACAAATACTATTAAGAACTAAATTATTTTACTTTCAATTATTTTCTTTGTTTTGTTTTCCTTTTAGTGTCTTTCCAAACATTGAAGACATGATATGGGGTATATGCTTTTCAGTCCCCGAGAAGTTTAACAAAGTAAAGTAAAACAAAACCTCCATGCTTTCTTATTCACTTTTTCTTGTAAAGCCATATTTCACAAATGTGATTGATACTTCATAGTGCCACATTTACTCCCAAGTCCAAGGTGCTGCCAATTCTTCTACTTTACTCCTATGCTTTTTTTTTTCACTCTCTGAAGCATTTTCCTTTGGAATATTCATATGATTATAGGATCATAGGAAATTACTAGACTAATGGCCTAGGGCCCTTACAAGCCTAGCCAAATTCTACCCTTATTTCCATGATCTGCACCTATTGTCCATGTCCAAGAGGGACACAGGTGGAACCCCCGGGGTGAATTTATGGTTACCCTGCCAATCGTCCAGATTGCATTTGAAGAGGGCCAATGAGGTACTCTGTTTGGCATGAAGTGGGAGTCCATTCCAAATGTGTGGTAACCTCTGGGAGACAAATCTGTCCCTCCAGCAAGTTCTATTAATGTCACATACCAGGTTAAGGTCTTTAGAGCATGTAACACTTATACTATTTGACTTGCAGATGTGCAGCATTTCCAGTAAAGCAGGGTCAAAGATTGCCTTATATGCAAGGCATAGATTGCTTCTTAGTAGTCTGCATGAAACAGAATAAAGTTACAGTGATTATAGATGATCCACATAGGACAGATGCTGAAGACCTTGAATTTGCCTTATGAGGAACTTTTGTGGTCTCTCCAGTTGCTGCATGTGCTTGGAAAGGTACATATTAAAAGGGCATTGTACTATGTTATTGGCCTGATGAGGGAGGAGTACAGAGAGGTTATAATTTTTTTTTTCTGGATGCAAGGACTTTACTTATCAGATGAGCAATACAGACTACTGGAAAAGGTTTCACCGGCAAAGTCTTTCTACAAGCTTTATTATCAGTAGAATGAGAAGCAGAACCCCATTCTGTTTGATGGCTTATTTTTTTGTTGGACTGACTTTTGTGTTTCATCCATAGCCTGTTTTGCATCAAAAATAGCTTTGGTCCTCTAGGAAAAAAATATTCTGAAAACAGCTGGATACAGCAGCTTGAATCTCATATCTGCACCTTGACAATCCCTGATAGCTGGGATAAGTTTGCTTCTCTTCTGCCTGGTGTACAGTGAATAATCAATTTCCACTGACACTCTACTGTATCCAGTTTTTAATATTTTGCTCTTCTAACACAGTTTTCTCAAGATCAACTCTTTCTACTGGTATGATTGCATGTTTACTAATACAGGCCTTGGCTGCTTTCTCATAGCCAGGTGTAGAGCATACACATGATGCCCTTTCAGTTAACAAATCCATCTGTTACTTATTTGTATCATGGATATATAACAACAGAACTTCAATGTTACTTATTTGTGCTTTCATAAAATGAATACATTCTGTTCATTCCAGTTTCTCTGGTACAGCAAAACATCAGGTTTTCTCTGCATGCTCTGTCCTCTAACTCTACCATTTTTTTGAGACAGCTCTTCTTAAGCAGTCTCATAATCAGCCAGTCTTTTCTTCATTTAGACCTCTGATTTTTGTAGTATTATCAGTTCATCTGAATAACCGTTTAAAGTTTTTTCCATTTTTCCCAGACTTTTGTTATTTGAGTTAATACTATGTTATACTGCCTTAGGCTTGGCACAACCAGACTATACAGCTCAACTTTAGGCATAACAATTAAGGTTGAACCTATAATATTGTTGAAAATTCATAAAAATAAAACAGAAAAACACTATAGTGCAAAATAGTAGAAAAAAACATAATATTGAATGAGCTCTGTCAAATGTGAAATGCAGTTCTATACACCTGCACTGAAAAGAAACATCTTGAGTCTGAATTTTAAAAAATCTGTTACTGCAGAAAACTAAAAAATAAAGATCCAACAGAAAAGGCGGCCAACACTACAAAAGTGGAGTCAAAATAAATTTTAATGCAAAATAGCCCAAGTTATAAACTGCATAAAAATGGAGCTAAGATCAAAATGCAATCCAAATTCAGACTGGTTTTGGCATAGAAGCCTTCTTCAGTGAATACATACATACAAAGTGAATCAAAACCATTATATAGCTATCTATCACTCCAATTCTTATCTTGATTGTCTAATTATAAGTGTTCATTAAGACCCGATGGGAATAAGACACCCAGTCTAATAATCCAGCTGTTTTCCTTTTGACTCAATCTATTATGCCAGCCCACTTTATTTCTCCTGTCCTCCACAACCTTGTCAGTAATAGCAAACATAAATTGTGCTGTAAGATGTTTAATAGAATGTTTGTAAAGGGCATTGGACATTCATTTATTTCTGATGTCACTTAAGTGTTCTGAGATTCGTATTCTTAAGGGACAAGAGGTTTGTCCCACATAAAAGGCAGAGCAGATACATGTAGCTAAATAAATAACTCAGTCTGTACTACAATAAGCCAATATGTGGATGTATTTTTGCTGGTAAACTGTTCATGAGGGTTATTCACAATAGTGTACGATTGATGGACGATACTGGTGGGTTGTGATCCTTGTGGCCATTGCTCTTTCTGTAAACATGTAGTAAAGCTACAGCAGAATGAGGAGGTATGCACAAAAAACTCAGGTATATGACCACTGACAAATTTAGGTTCATAAGACGATACTAGGCTATTGGCCCAGAGGCTTTTATAAGCCTAGCCAAGAATTTCACCCATGTTCCCACAAAGTCAGCACCTGTTTTCCCTGTCCAGCAGGGACACAGGTGGGATTCCCAGGGGTATATTTTCTGTTTCCCATCCAGTCGTCCAGGTTCCTGTTAAAGAGGGCTAGTGAGGTACTCTGCTTGACATGGAGAGTAAGTCTATTCCAGAGCTGCGGGAGTTGTTGGGACACAAATCTATCCTGGCAACAAGTTCTATTAATGTCACAGACCAGGTGGAAACCTTGCATGTGGGTCGTGCGAGTGGAGTTTGACTTACGGATGTGCAGCAACTCCATCAAGGCTGAGTCTGAGTTTGCCTTGTATGCCAGACACAGGTGACCTCTGAGCACTCTGTATGAGACTTAGGCTAAAAGCCCTGTCCCTTTACTATCTGTATAGGATTGGTGTTTAAGACCCTGGATTTTCCTGGATAGGAACCTCTGTGGTCTCTCCAGCTACTGCATGTGCTTGGCAAGGTACATGTCGAAGGGGGCATTGTACTCGATAATGGGTCTGTTAAGGGAGGAGTACAGGGATGTTATGACCTCCTTGTTCCTGGATGAAATACCCTTACTTATGAGGTGGGCCATGTAGACAGCCTTCAGTACAATGGAGGCAACATGGTGGTAAAAAGCCAGGTTGCTATCAGCCTGGGTGCCCAAGTCCCTCACGACTGATTGCGTGCTTAGTACGTTATTAATGTGATAATTAGTGAGACACCATTTTCCCCAAAGGGGATAATGATGCATTTCTTGGCATTCAGTTTGAGGCCATACTTCTGGCACCAGTCATTAGTTTGGTTAAGGCCCTCGTGGAGGATATTCACATCATTAGGGGAATTTATGACCGTGCCCAGCTTGCAGTCATCTGCAAACTTGGTCAGCTGTTTGTAGATCTGTTTAAGAAGTGACAGTTCATAACTGGTATTGTTTTGATACTAGACATACACAGCAAATTATTTTTTCCCTAAGCTTCTCACAAGAGGTTTAGATATGAAATAAAAAAAATCATAGTAAATGAAAATGGAAAGCTCAATATATACAACTTCCTATTCAACAAATATACAATAAAGTTACTTATTACCTTAAACAGTCACTTCAGCAGCCAAAATAAGCTACAAATCTAGACCTAGTTCACATAGGAAAGACTACAGGCTTAAATAATATGCCTTATGTTTCCAAATGTATGGCAATAATAAATAAGAAACAAATAAGTATATATGAATATATGTAATTCCTTATCCGTAACCTTTTCTTTTTAATACCTGTCAATAAAAATCCTTCTAAGACAAAAGACAATCATAATGCACACCTCTAAACCTTTGTGTAAAATGCTGTTGATAATCAGAAAGCTACCATACAGGGAGGTTAGAAAATAGTCTGCAGTTGCTGTGTTTTAACCCTCCCCACAAACACTCACAGGATGGCATGTCATTCCTGGGAGTTGTCCAGGTTTGCATCATTCATTTTGTCATAGCACTCCTGAAGGCTGACATCACCATCATCATTGTCATAATCATCAATCACCTTTTCCAATTTTACATGACATTGGTCTGCTGCAACAACTGTCATCACATCTCTTGGAGAGAGTCACTTGTCTACCTTCTTCGACAGTCACACCAGCCTGTCACGTCTTCTCTCACAGGTCATCCTCATTTCCTCTTGGCATTCTTGTCTGTTCCAAATCATATTTTGCTTTCCTGCAATTATAACTGAACCATTGTAATCTGTTCTTGACATTCTCTACAACTGGGGCTACTTTGGCTTCTGCTCCAACATCTTCATTTGTCTCAGTGTGTATCCTACTACCCATCTCATGCACTTCGTCTCCATCACTTCAAGGTTCCTCAGCTATTCTGCCTTCATTACCCAGGTTTCTGTGCCATATAGTAGCACTAGTACACCTCACCTTTCAGCCTCTTTGGTATGCTTTGGTAATGTACTACCCCTGACACTTTGTGGCCCTTGGCTGCAAGACCACTTATTCCAGCTTTGACCTCCACGTAAGACTTACCTCCTCCTCAACCACACCTCCCAGATAGTTGAAGCTGTTAATCTGTTCCATTGTCTTCTTTTTTAGCTCATATCTTCTGATTTTCTTCAATTTACTGCTGTAATTATTGTTTATATGTACTGAGTTTCATCCCAGTGCCATCACTTTTGCATTTCAGTCCCCTAGTATTTTAGTTCATGTTGAGTCTGCTTGTAGTGGCACATAATCTGCATAGAGCAGCTCTGTTAATTTGTCCCTTCAGACCTCTTTGCTGACATTGTTCATCATCAGTGTGACCCAGTGTGTGCAGGGAACTGAACGTTGATGCACACCCACTCCCTTGGGAGTCCCAGCACTGCAGGTGTGTTATTGAACTCATGGACAATAGCCTACACTGATTCTATCAATGTTTCCAGGACACTGAACCTTCACAGAACTGCCCAAATCAGCTTGCAATGGATGGCTTCCCCCATAATTGTCTGCCTTCATCACCTGCCCCACTGCTTAACCTGCAGGGGCAGCTTATTCCAGAAATGGGCAAGTGCTGCTGGTAGGTAATGATGAGGAGGGAAGTCATCCAGTTAAATAACGATGCTTTGTGTGCTGTATTAGCAAGGGGATCTCCAGGTGTAATCAGCACCAGCAACAGCTGTAGCAGTCAGTGAAGTGAGAGCCCAGGTGTGGGAGGAGTCTGATGAGGCTATGAAGAAGCAGTCAGTGAAGTGAGAGCCCAGGTGTGGGAGGAGTCTGATGAGGCTATGAAGAAGGCCTCTAACCTGCTCTGACAAACGATCCAGTGATTTAGGAAGGATAGAAGGGATATTGGGTAGGATGTTCTCAACAATGGCAAGCAAACACTGACCACAATTGAGGACATTTTAGGAGGTGGAAGGAATATTTTAAGGAAATCCTGACTTCACTGGGCATGCCTTCCTCTGAAGAAGCAAAGCAAAAAGTAGTGGTGAAAATGAACCTATTTCTGTAAATAAAATCACTGCACTGAATTAAATAGCTCTTCAAAGGCAAGGCTGTGGGAGTGAATGAAATCTGGCCAGAAATACTGAAGGCACTGGATGGTATTACTATAGCTAGGGTGGTGTGAAGGGGGCAGTGCTTCAGGTGCATAGTGTTAGAGGGTGCGATTGGGTGATCCCGATCATTCTTTTGTAATAGTGCATACTGACTTTTAAAGACTGGTATTGCATCTGTTGTCAAAGTTGAGAGCTGCAGTACTCCCTGTGTAGCCTAACTCAGTACAGTAGTTAGGGTGGAGTGAATGGAGCTGCTTCCCCAGCACACAATGTTAGATGGCACAGCTGAGCGATCCCGATCTCTCTTTCTTAATAATCCAAAGTAGCTATCAGATGCTGGTATTGAATCCAAGGTCAAAGCTGAGCACTACAGGGCTTCCTGTGTGGTCTAACTGTAGCAACTGCTTGCTACAAGCAGTTTTGTCACTGTGCTGGTTCTGTCCTGACCTTAGAACACTGGTCAACTCTTTGCCTTTGCATGGAGATTGGAGGGGTCATGAGAATTTGTCAGTCCTGTCTACATGTGTTTTGTGGACTTAAATATTCTGTGAGAGGTACTATAACAGTACAGGGTATTTGCAGAAAGACAGAGTTGTGTCCACATTCTTGGTGTTACAAAAAATATGTTCAAGGCTGGTGCAGAATTCCACCTGGGATGTGTCTTGTATCCTTTCCTGTCCATGATTTTCAGAAACATAATATCAAGCTGCAGCTGAGATTTGGAGAGTATTCACTTGGGGAATGTGGTTGCTGAATCTCTACTCTCTGTAGCTAATGCAGTCCTCTTGGTCTCAAGTGATTGTGAGCTCCAGTATGCAGTGAAGAAATTAATTGCTGCACATGAAGTTAACAAGATGAAAATTAGCAATTCTGTAGTGGAGGTCATGGTTTTCTTCAAGAGTAAAGTGGATTGCTCTCTGCAAGTGAAGGGAGTGCAGCAGTTACCACAGTATCTCAGACTCTTGTTGATAACTCAGGGTAGAGAGCAGTGGATGTGTGCAGCTGCATCAGTACTGCAGGTGTTATAACGGACTGAGTCAGTGAAATAGGAGATAAATGCTAGAATGAAACTGTCAGTTCACTAGTCAGTCTGGGACCCTCTCCTCACCTGGGGACATGAACTTTGGGTAATGAGTGAAAAGATAAGATCGAGGATACAATCAACAGAAATGAGGTTCCTTCACCAGGAATGCTTACTCTGTATGTCAGAGTGAGGAGTTCAGAAATCCTGGAGGGGCTTTGTCTACAGGTACTGTTTCTCAGGATTAACAGAAGCCAACTTAAGTGGTTTAGGCACAAAGTGAGGTATCAAGAATGCCCCCTAGACATATTTACGGAATGTATACCGGGCAGAGATCACTGGATGCAAACCTCAGGGCAAACCCAGGACACGCTGGAGTGATCACCTCTCTCAGTTGGCCTGAGAACATCTAAGCATCCACCTGGGTGAGCTTCAGATTGTTGCTAGGAATAGGAAAGCCTGGTCTGTCCTGCACAGCTTGCTACCATCACAGCTCTAATCAGGAAAAGCAGTTTAGAAAAAGGATGGATGGATGAATGGAAGGACTTCCAGACACAAATTCTAAAAAGCCAAGATTTGGTATCATATTAAGGAAGGACAGACATAATACTGTTCCTCTGCTTTCCCGGCAGCTGCATTTTTATAGAATCTTCCAAGAGTTCCCACAGTTTGGGGTATGTGCAAGACTGAATATCTACCAGGATTTGGAATCACCTTAAGAAGAGAGACTGATACTGACATGCTTTCTACTGTAACAAAAAATACTATCTCAGTTATATCTCTCCTTCCCCCACTAGAATCACTTCAGGTGATTCTACAGTTGTACATATCAAACTAAGTGGTAGTTTAGAAGCAAGGATGTACTCTGGGATTAACGGAATGTCAGGAATCCCATTTAATCCACTAGATTTCCCAATGGCACAGCTCAGTATCCTTCAATATATGCCTGTTTCAAGTTTTGAAGAATCTAACCAGAGAATATGGAATATGGCAGCCAGGTCTTTTACTAATTTCACCTGTATCATAGAGGCTGCATATTCAGAGCAAGTGCTTCATTTAGGGAGGCCACAGCAGAAGGAAGAAATCCTTTCCTAAACTGCTTCTTGGACTACATAAGGTAAGAGAAGGGACTGATTGTATCTTTGCTTTCATTCCCATAATGCCATGTAATAAAATCAAGCTAAACAGTTGGCCATAAGAAGTCTACAAGCCCCTGTACTTTAGTTTAGTACAGAAGAATATGACTGTGAACTGCTAACAGGCATCACCCTATAGTCATGAGTTTGGTTCACTCACTCTCCATTTGTTAGTTGAGTGACTCTGAGAAAGTCACTTAACCAGATAGTGCACCTAAGCCACCACTAAAAATGAGCTTCAACCCAGAGAATCTGGTTAACAAAATACATAAATAAACAAATGTAGTTCATACATTAACAGCCCTAGTGCTTTACTCAGTCACTGTTAGCTTGTCCGAACTACCTTTGTTCTGTCCCCTTCTCAAACACAAGAAATGCTTCTGCGTTGACATTTACACAAATCTGTTAGTAGAACAGGGGATGATCTGAACTACATTAATTTGCTACAGAATGAACAAGACCACTGTCAGTGTTTGAGGCACATCAAATATCAGTACTGCCCTACTTTGAGTTGATTCTTTACTTGTCTTTCCAGCTTTCACATGGATTATGATAACTATGCCCATCAGGAGTGGGGATAACTGGGCACCAAGAAATTTTACAGCTGTGTGCATCCAAAGGTAAAAAGTCTTTTCCTTGAGACTAGCAGAAGATTAGCAATTAATTCTTAAATCTGTGATCTTTTTTTTTAATAAGAATCATCTTTATTAAATTATCACTTATAAAACGCTTTTGTCCTTTAACTTAGGACTTCTTCAGAACCATTAGAATCCATTCAATTCTTCCCTCAAATAGTACAAATTAAAAGTCATGTGACTCACAACAAATTCATTTAAGAACACAATAGCCTATTACATTACCAAAAGTAGTAACATTTTACATTATTAAAATACAATGACAAAACAAGTCTACTAAAATACTAAAACTTCACTAACTTAAACAATATCTAATGCTTTCTGTTTCAACACAGGTGCAATAGATATATGATCATTAATGCCTGGGAGTGTGGTGGCATTAAACCTAAGTTGCCAACAGAGTTCCTTCATCTCTAATTTATTCTCCCAGACCCCCCCCCCCCCAAAGTCCTTATCAACTACTTAAATAATACCAGATTGAAAGATATTACATCGGGGGCTGAACTGAAAATGTTTGTATAAGGATCATTAAAATTTTTGTGCTGTACAGTATGCAAATGTTCATAAATTTGCTTCTGAAGGGTCCTTTCTGTCTTACCTACATAAAAATGACTACAATCCTGGCAGATAGCTATATACACCACAATCTCCTTTTACCAGTTTAATCTTGGTGGGGTTTTGTCATATTGTCCTATTGTCTTCCATTGTCCTTGTAAAATATATTTACAGTATTTACATGCACCACATCTATAAGTCTCTCTTTCGTTACATTCATTCACCATCAGAAGATGCTGTAATAAATATTTTAAATTGTAATTAGTCTTAAAAACAAAATTAGGTTTGTCACCTAAGATGTTAATAGATGTGGTACTTTTCTGTTATCGGGGCAACACTTTAAACGCACTTGCTGAGCTCCAAATCCAGTGTCTTGTCATGTCTTTTAGGTCTTGTGTAAAATTTAGAATTGACTTCTCCTTCTTTAAATATTATCCAGTAAAATATATTATACACACCTGGTTAGATTAAGAGCAAAAAGACATGACAAGACACTGGATTCGGAGCTCAGCAACCGAGTTTAAAGTGTTGCTCCAATAACGGAAAACATTACAGCAGGTTATCAAGCACTTTTTTATTTGAAATTAGGTCTATCACTTCCTACCACTCATTCAAAATCAAACTAAAAGGGAACTTCTTTTTTCTACCAGTTTACACACACAGAGTTTAAACTTACTTACTGTGGTTTCAGATTACTGCTTCAACTACACATTTATTTCATAACTCAATATGCTCTAATGGGTAACGGCAGTCCCTGTCAGCACTGTGATATCCAATCAGCTCATGAGTTGTGGACACACAATAGCTGCATGCAGGAAATTTACACAAACACACTTTAGAGGTAGAGGCTTAATTTTAATTTTTTTGTAGGCCAAAGATCAGACATATTATTACTGTTTTAAGAAAAAAGAAACCTACATTTTTGGGATTTGGTTAATTTCTTAGCTTTGATTTCTCTGTTTGGTACGCAGGAGGGAAAGACTTTAAATGCGATTGTTGAGCTCAGATCCAGTGCCTTATCATGTCTTTTAACCAGGTGTGTGTAAAATTTAGAAATACCATCTTCTTTTTAAATATTATTAAGTAAAATATTTTTTACACACATCTGGCTATATTAAGAGAAAATAATCACATGATAAGTGACTGGATCCGGAGCTCAACAACTGCGTTTAAAGTGTTGCCCCGATAATGGAAAAGTACCATAAATTCTCTATTGCTCTTAAACATGACCCAATTCTTACTCATAATATTACTGGTGCCAAAACCCAAGTCTCCATAAAAAATAACCATGGAGTTGGCATATATACTCCTATCTGTGTTACAAGTACAAAATTGAAGTACCTAATAAGGGCTTAAACCTAGCCCCCCAGCTTTCTAATACTTGCTCTCCAATGTTGAAGACCAATATCGAGGGATATCCTCTGTTAATAAACATCTGTACTAAGTTACTGAATTTTAAATTAAAATTCAACAGTTCTGAACACATCCTTGCCACTTGAATAATTTGCCTGTAATAACGTTGTTCTTAGTATATTTATGGTGATTACTTTTGTAATCCAAGAAACTGTTAAAAATGTAGGTTTCCTGTACAGTTTCAAACCAATATGTTTATTATTCACATCTTTGAAAATAGTGATGTAATTAACACTCTCAATCGAATGTGTGTACATGAATTTAAAATAAGAGCAGATGTTGTTAATATAAAGAACAAATTCATCTGTAATGCTATCATTCCCTATCCAAAGAATAAAACTATCATCCCAAAATCTTAAGTGCAGAATCCAGTGTTCATTGTATCTAGCAATAGATACATGTCTCCTCTCCCAGGAGAACATAACAAGGTTGACGTATAATGGAGCACAGCTGGCACCCGTCGCCACCCATTTGATCTGCCCAAAGAATTTTCCCTCAAAAGTGCTGAAGTTATATAAAATAACTTCCATCACGAAGGGAATCAGAGTGGTATTTAGAGTGGTCCATTCTACAACAGCTTCATGCAACATTACCAAAACTTCACTATGTGGAGTCTATGTAAAAAGGTGTACAACATCAATGGTGGAGAAACAACAAGTACTAGTAAAGTATTCCTGTTTAATCTTACTTAAAAATCCCATGAATCCTTTAAAAGGGCGTAATGCATTTCTAACCAGTCTGTCCACAAAGACTCCCAAAGCATAAGTAGAGCTGTTGTGAGGTGCTACAATCAGGCAGTAAGGAGAAATATGTATGTTTTTGTGAATTTTAGGAATTCCAAAAACTGTTGGGATTACCGGATGGTCATTAACTAAAAAATTATATATCTCTTCAATAATTACCCCTTGATAAAGGGAAGCTTCTAAAAACAGTTGAATTTTTCTATGTGCAAGAGATATTTCTTTTTTGATGCATCATATTTCTCATCATTTAGTGATTGTAACATTTGACAATTGTAATCTTTTTTGTCCACCAAGACCATCCTGCCCCCTTTATCTGGCTTCATAATCCTCCACCTTTGGTTAGCCCTAAGTTCTGTAAGTAGTAACATCTAATCTTTAGTCATGTTATAAATCTGTTTTTCTGTCTGTGATGTAATTCATATATCTCCTACATACAAACCTTCTCATAACTAGCTATGGTGGGGTGGAGTGGAGGGGTAAATGAACTCTTTCTTTTAAAACTGTTGCCAATTGTGTAGCATCCCTGCCTCATCTTTAAACATGAGTTGAAGGTTTAATTTCCTGGTGTAAAGTTTCAGTTCGGTCAGTACTGCCGTTGTATCACCTTTATGAGCTAGAACATATTTAATTCCCTTTTTGAATAGTGAAAAATAATTTTTAATTATATTCAAAGTGGTGTAGTTATAAATGTTAAAGCCATCATACCTTAACATTTTACCATCAAGTACAGTAATAATACTGTCACTACCAATTTCGTCCCCTATTGGTTGTTCTGACTGTTCTTTATCCAGAACTCTCTTTCACCCTTGGGTTTTTCCCCTTTCTGTGTGTGGGGATGAACTAAAAAATTCTGTTTGTTTTTATTACTCTGCCTTTCAGATCTCCATAAGGCTGGAAACTCCTGCTCAAACACCTCATTATCATTTTGTTCCATTGTACTGTATTGTGAGTGGGAATATAGCCTTGTCTAGAATGAAACTCTATATTCCTTAACCCTCCATTAGACACTTCTACCTCACTATGATAACATTTTCTATTTCATTCAGTCCCCTCCATATTGTATGATTGTCCATAAAATTTGGGGATAGGCTATGATATTCTTTCAGCATATTCCTGTTCATCTCTATATAACCTTTTTTGTTTGCGTGCACAGTTCAGTTTAACCTGTTGCTCAATTTTTTTCAAAAATCATATCATATTTAGTAGTCATATTCTCAAACATTACATCATTTAAAATATCATTGTTTAAATTATTGATGTTATGTTGTCCCATCTTGCCTTCATTCTTGCTGTTTGGATTGGGAGCTGAAACCTCGGCTCTGACTCAGCCTAAAATAAAGCTCAAGAGCTTCTACTGGCTCGAGGCTGAGTCTTATCCCATCGTGCTTAGTGGCTATTCCCCAGATCTCGTTTGCCACTTGAAGCTTCAGGATTGTCTTCACTGGCTCAGGCTTGAAAAATTTAATATTTTATATATTTTATAATAGTTACTGTTTAATTGTTAGCTGTTTTTACTTACTAGTTCTATCGTAATAGCGTTGTGCTATTTTAGGCTTTCTAAACCCTGAAATTTAATTTACCTTTGCGGCTATCTTTTTCTTTGGGCCTTGTTGTTTCCTCAAGAATCCATTTAAATTAGAGGATTCTTGTCCCTTTTCTTCCTTCATTCCCTTTTAGGAGTACTCCGTTTAAGTTAGAGACATCTCCTCTGTTGGAGGAGATAGTCGTTTAACTTAGAGACTTCTCCTCCTCCTCCTTTTCCTTCTCTTTATATATATATAAAAAAACTTATTTTAGATACCTGTTTTTGCTGTTTTTTCTCTGTCTATAAAAGTTATAGTTGATCTAACTTTTATTGAGAATTTTCTTTCCTTATAGCTAGCATGTCTAAGGAACCATCTAAGGAACACAAGTCAGGATTCAAGAAGTGTGATTCCTGCACTCAGAAGATGTCCATTACTTACGGACACACTAGTTGTGCGTACTGTCTGGGTCCACTCCATCTTCAAGACACCTGCTTCATTTGTCATAGTTTTAGTGCCAGGGTCTTGCAGGAGAGGAGGAGGAGGAATAAGCTTATATTGAGGGGCTTATTAAAAGTGGACGAAGGAAATCAGACCAAAAAATCGGACAAGACACAAAAGTCTGCTGCATCTGCTCCAGTGTCTGAGCTGACAAGCAGCACCAAACTTCAACTCCGAAAGTTGTCGGGACTGAGAAACATGGTTCTCCCTCAGTTCCATTTGTCTTATCGGAACCATTGCAGAGCCAAAAGAGGAGCTGGTCACCGTCCCTGAAAGCCTGTTCGCTCAGTGCCAGTGTCTCCTTTCCTACAGTCAGTGGCAGGTAGCCACAAGTCTTCCAGTCATTCCTCTAGATCCTCCAGGCTATCGGATTATGACCAGTTACAAGTGGTGTCCCACAAGGCTCAGTCCTGGGACCTCTCTTGTTCGGTATATATTTCTCGGAGGTACAGGCCAACACGGAAGGACTGTGGCTGACCAAGTTCGCAGATGACTGCAAACTGGGCACCATAATCGACTCTCCAGCCGACACAAGCATCCTCCAAAAGGGCCTCATAGAAACAGACAACTGGTGCCAGAGCCATGGCCTCAAGCTAAATGCCAAAAAGTGTATAGTCATCCCCTTTGGCAAAAACAAAGTGCCCACAAATTACCACATAGGTGGTAATCCATTAAGTACAGAAGAAGTAATTAGGGACCTGGGGACCCAAGTTGATAGCAATCTCTCATTTGACAACCGTGGTCAAAGTGGTTAGAAAAACATTTTATATAGCCCACCTAATCATGAAGGGATTCACATCTAGATCAGGGAGGTCATCGTGCCTCTTTACTCATCCCTCATCAGGCCCATAATTGAGTACAATGCCCCTTTGGGATGTACCTTACCAGACACCTGCAGCAATGGAAAGACCCAAAAGTACCTCAGCAAGAGGATCAAAGGGTTCAAACAGATGCCATATGCTGCCCGTTAAAGAAACTCCAGCTCTACTCAGTGGCATACCGCCTGTTCAGAGGTGATCTGTGCCTGACGTGATAAAGCCATGTCCAACCCGGAATTAATGGACATGCTGCACCTCAGAAAATCCAAATCCCATCGATGAGAGACTTGAACCTCAGCACTGAAATAAATAGGACATGCTGGAGGGACAGATTCATAACCCAGAGGCTCCCTTCACTCTGGAATAAAATCCCAGTCCAGGTTAGGCAGAGTCCCTCATTGACTCTCTTCAAGAGGAATCTTGATGAGTGGATGGGAGATCGTAGGTTTACCCCGGGTATCACTTCTGTGTCACTGTTAGACAGAGGCACGGTATACTAAAAAGGGCATAGCAAAATAAATTTAAAATGGGTGGCGAAAGCCAAACACATTCTGGCTAGGCTTATAAATGCCCTAGGGCAGATAGCCTAGTATGAACCTATGAACCTATGAACGTGGAGTGGGTAGTGAAGAGGTTGCTTTGGACCCGGGCCTTAGCTGAAATTCTCTCGAGCCAGCCCATCGGATCTTGGAACCAACAAAGATACCTTCTACTATGCCGATTCCTCCTCCAACTCGAACGAGTGTGGAGCCAGAGAGTTTGGAAGTCATTGTGCTGAAACTGCCAGAGCCAGTAATCACTACTGATATCTCAGCTCTGACCTCTGCTCCAGTTTCCTCAATGTTTTTGTCCATTGAGAGACCTGGGGGCCAACACTCCTTGGTCGGCATCCGGGAGGAGAGTCGAGTTGGACCCTTGTCGAAACTGGCTCTCCCACTCGGCGCCTTGGCTCAGGTGAGTTTGGCTCCCACATCTGCCTCGGAGCCACCCTCCTTGGTGTCGGGATCTCTCAGCCTCTCGGGGCCGGAGTCTCTTTCGGCCCAGGACCGCTGTGCCTTTGAGGTGATGAGGAGTGTGCTGTCAAGTGAGTCTGCTCCACCTTCGGCTCCAGTCTCTCTTCCCCCTAAGGGACTGGTGTCCACCCCTTCATTAACTCTCCATCACCCACAGAGTAGAGAGCCAGTGCCCCAGGAAACCACAATGGGTGGATCCTCCTCTTCTGATACCTCCCTGGAACATCCCCCTGAAGAGGTCCCTTGGAAGAGACAGTGTAAGAGGAAGCACATAGACTCCCCTGAGTTTGTTACTTCTGATACCGACTTAGAGGATTCAGAAGGGTCCCCAAGATCACCCCCTGAGGATGTCTCTTTTTCAGACATCCTGAAGATCCTTAAACAGAGGGGTGGCTGGAAGTCCCTTTCCCCTTCTGAAGATGAGTCGGTATACCTGGAGGCATTTGGCTCTTGCCCCTCCACCTCTTGGGTGTCTCCACCTTTCGACCCACTCCTTGGTTTGGTGAGCCGAAAGGTGTGGGACTCTCCGGACTCAATGGACCCCATTCCACGGAGGCCTAATAAGTTCATTATGGCCCTGGAAGATAGGCAGTATGTAACTAAAGGGGTTCCTGTCGATGCAGTGGTGGTGGCAGCAGCCACAAAAAAGGAGTTAACTGAAACTTCTGTATCTGTTCATCCACCGAACAAAGATTCTCGTAAGATGGACAAATATGGGAAGCGTGTATTCTCCTCAGTGGCCTTTACTTTACGGTCATTGAATTGTCTCATTTCACAGGAGTTCAGAGGGATTTCCTAAAAGAGCTCGGAGATACTCTGCAAGGTGCTACAGCCCAGGACTTATCTGATTAGGTTGACTCCCAGCTTGTAACCATAACTTCCATATCTAACTCCTCCATATGGCTCATATCTTATGCAGCCGATGGAGTGAGCAGGGCAGCAGGCACAGGAATAGCTCTTCATACACATTCCTGGATGCGCCTTTGTGAGTTTGCTGAACCCTTCCGTTCTTCCTTTACTGACACTCCCTTTGATGGCTCGTCATTGTTCGGGCCTAAAGTAAAAGAAACTCTCACCAGGAGCCAATAAGATGGTAAGACTCTGTTTGCCATTGGAGTCCGTTTTTCCACCCCTACCAGACCTTATTCTAAAGGTCAAAAGGGAGGAAAAATGTGGTTCTGTAAATCCAAAGGAGGCTTATCTGACACTCATGGTTATCCTTCTCCCAGGAGCAGAGGGGGAAACAATGGAAGATGCCGTCCACGCGGCAGAGGGGGATCTGCAAAACCAGGGCAACAGAGATAAATTTTCTGGTAGGCCCTTACAGCACTCCTGAAAGGAGGCCCACCTGTCCATCTCTGGAGGTAGTCAGGGGGAGAATATCACTGTACCCAGAAGCCTGGCTGAATTTGACTCAAGACAAATGTATACAGTCCATTATATCCAGAGGATACAACATCACCTTCCAGTGTACACCGCAGCCACCAAAGTCTATCCCAGACATTCCACCCAGTCAAAGGGATCAAGCAACGCTAGAAATACAAAAGTTGCTAGAAAAAAGTGTCATCCAAGAAGTCCCTGCAGACCAACTAGGATCCGGAATTTACTCAAGGTTCTTTTTGGTTCCAAAAAAGACAGGGGACTGGAGACCCATTTTGGATCTCAGCAGACTGAACAAGTCAGTGAAAAAGTCAAAGTTCTGCATGGTAACACTGCAGTCTATACTCCCGTTTCTGGGAAAAAACAGTTGGTTGTGCTCATTAGATCTTCAGGACGCGTACTACCACATAAAGATGGACAGGCGCTCAAGAAGATTTCTATGCTTCCGGCTAGGAGCCAGTTATTACCAGTTCAGTGCTCTGCCCTTTGGACTCACCACAGCCCCCGGGGTGTTTATGAAATGCATGGCAGTAGTCACAGCTCATCTGAGATGCCAAGGATTCCAGGTGTTTCCATACTTAGACGACTGGCTACTAACTGCCACCACCAAGCAACTACTGATCAAAGCAAGAGACTGCACCATCCATCTTTTCTCAAGACTAGGCATTACTATAAATACAGAAAAATCTGCCTTGTTGCCATCACAGCATATTACATTCATTGGTGCAGATTTAAATACAAACGACTTGTTGGCAAGGCTACCTCATGAAAGGATACAGATGTTACGCAATCAAGTGATTATTTTACTCAACAAGAACAGAGTACAGGCAAGATTTGTGCTGGAAATCCTAGGCTGTATGGCAGCAATGATAACATTACTTCCCATGGCACGACTTTACATGAGAATATTGCAGTGGCTACTCTTCGCCCAATAGTCCATGCAGGAGTTACCCATGTCTCACGAAATTTTCATAACTTACTCTTGCAAGAAGGACCTACTTTGGTGGGTTCAGTCTACTCAGGTAACAATGGGCAGACCGTTTGTACTTCCTCAACCTATCGCTACAGTAACCATGGACGTGTCCCAGATAGGGGGGGGGGGCATTATCTGGGACAGAAAGTCCAATGAGTTTGGAAAGATCACGAGTACCATTTGTATATCAGTGTTCTAGAGATGAGGGCTGTACTTCTGGCATTGCAAGCACTTCAGGACTCTCTTCCCATGGGGACTATTGCAATTCAGACAGACAATATGTCGGTGGTATGGTGCATCAACAAATGGGGGGGAACCAGATCCTACCCTCTTTGTCAAGAGGCCCAGAGAGTGTGGCAATGGGTGATATCTTCTCAATGCTTTCTGACAGCAATGCATATCACAGAGAAATCCAATGTTATAGCAGACAGGCTAAGCAGAGCGTTTCTTATGCCTCACGAGTGGTCCCTCAATCAGGAAGTTGTGAATCAAATTTTTGCAAATGGGGCTAGCCTTGCTGTGACCTTTTTGCCACTCCCTTCAATTCCAAATGCAGCAACTAGAGTCACCGAGGGATGCACTGGTTCACGATTGGCCCCTGGGTCTTCTTTATGCCTTTCTCCCATTTCCCCTGATTCCAAAGGTCATACAGAAAGCAAACTTGTTGAGTCACAGGTTAATTCTCATTGTGCCATACTGGCCTCGTCAGATTTGGTGTCCCTTCCTTTGGCCTTACATTCAGGAGGGACCCATGGATCCTGGACTCATTGCTGGATCTTCTGACGCATTAGTCAGGAATGCTCCATCCTGCACTCCACACCCTCAAACTGACAGCTTGGCTGCTGCATTTCCACTCTTAGCCAGGCTTCCGGAATTGTCCCCTGCAGTTCTTCACATTCTAGTCTCCTCGCACAAGCAGACGACTAGGAATCTCTATGCAAGCAAATGGAAGAGGTTCTCTTGACAAAAGACATGTAGATCCTTTTACAGTATCTATACCTGTAATCCTGGAATTTCTAACAGAAACCTTTAATCAAGGGGCAGCGTCAGCCACTATTCGAGTTCAATTAGCTGCTATTTCTAATTATCATGTGGGAGAATCAGGATCTAGTCTAATGTCTCATAGACTATGCAAAGCCTTCCTCAAGGGTACTTTTCTGTTAAGACATCCCTTCAGAGAACCTCCTCCTCCTTGGGACATCAATCTAGTATTATCATCTTTGATTCTGCCCCCTTTCTAACCAGCATCATCTTGTTCATTAAAATTTTTATCTTGGAAAACACTCTTCCTGACAGCAATTACTTCAGCCAGGAGAGTATCAGAGTTGCAAGCCTTGTCTATCTGTCCACCTTATTTGATCTTTCACAAAGATAGAGTTTCCCTCAGAGCAAATCCTTCCTTCTTGCTGAAAGTTTGTTCTCAGGCCAATTTAAACCAGAATATAGAATTACCAGTCGCAAAGAATAAACAAAGGCAAGGCTCCAGGTTCTCCAGTAGTTCAATAAAAATGAACAAACACCAGCGCTTTCACAATAATGCTTCTTCAGGTGTATGAAGAAGAGTCTAACACCATTTTTATACCATTTGAATCCAGTCACATGATTAAGCACTCAAAACATTTAATAGGTTCATAGATTAGTACTAGGCTAACTGCCCTTGTGAGCCATATTAAGCCTAGCCAGTTATCCCTTGTGAGACTCAAACCCTGCACCTTGTGTTTGTAAGGCAAACACCTTAACCATTAGGCCACCCTCCCAAAGGTAAAAAAACTCCATTAAAACAAGCATAAAAATAAGTCCATTTAAGACAGCATATGTAACGTGACAAACATCAGTTTCACCTACGTAGTGGCCTTTTTCTAACATAAAAATAAGTCCATTTAAGACAGCATATGTAACATGACAAATATCAGATGTTAAGTTGTCTATCTCGCCTTCATTCTTGCTGGATGGGTTCGGAGCCGACCTCGGCTCCGACTCGGCCACTCTAAAAGCTCGAGAGTTGGTTCCACCGGCTCGAGGCTCCCCTTATATCCCACAATGCTAGGCGAGAGTTACCTCAGATCTCGTTTGCCGCTACAGCTTCGAGGTTGGTTGCTTCTACCGGTTCCTGGTGAGTGTTAGCTTTTTATACTAAAAAGTTATTCTTTTTCCCCTTTTTAACTTTAATTCTTCTCAAATTAGTGTAGGATATAGTTCTTTATCCCCGACCCTATTTTTCCCGTTTCTTATTAAAAGAACTTGGTTCTTCCCTTGGGCCTTTGGCCTTCCCTCCTAGGGTGTGTTTGTGTAGTTACTTTAACATTTTTGTGCTTAATTTCTAGTATTTTTACTAAAATTGTTAATTATTTTTAGTATTAATATTTTTTCTGACAGGATATAACTGTGTGTTTGGTGTGTGCTAGTGTATACCTGTCAGTTAGGATAATGTCAAAGGAAGCAAAGGTCTCTGGATTCAAGAAGTGTGATGCGTGCTGTCAGAAAATGTCTCTGACAGACGCTCACACTTCTTGTATCTATTGTCTGGGGCCTTTGCACCTGCAGGACTCCTGTGCTGTGTGCCATGGCTTCAGCCCCAGGGTCCTGCAGGAGAGAAAGAACAAGTTAATTTTGAGAGGCTTGTTAAAACCAGAGGATTCCCTGTCAGTTTCAACAGGGAAGCCCTCTAAAACATCGAGGTCTTCGGCTCCGCTTCTGAGCCGAGACCTCAGGTTGTTCAACCTTTGCCTTTATCGGCTCCGGCTGGAGCCGATAAGACTCAGTCCACAGTTTCTGTGGCTTCCTCGGCTCCGGCGGAGCCGAGGTTATCGAGTACCGTGTCGGCTCCGACAAGATCTTGAGCCGACAACCAGAAAGAGGTCTAGGTCACCTTCTCTTGGCTCCGTTCATTCGGCTCCAGGATCTCCCCTGCTGTCTGAACGGAGCCAAAGGTCTCATTCCTCTAGGTCATCGAGGCTTTCCGATCATGACCTTCAGAGGGTGGTGAGTCGACTACTTAAGTCCGAGGCACTAGCCCAAATGGTTCAGAGCCCGACTCATCAGTCGGTGCCTGCCCGTCCATCAACTCTTTCCTCCTTCGACTCTTTTGAGTTCGGAGCCGGGTCGTCGGAACCGAGACTGTAGTCGCCGGAGCCGAGACAATTGTCTTCGGCCCGTCGGCTCCGTTTTCTTCTGTGGAGGAATCTCGGCGCGGACTTCCCTCGTCGGCTCCGAGGGTGAGTGGCATCGGACCCTTGTCCGACCCCTCTCCTCTCGGTGCTTGGCGCTGGTGAGTTCGGCTCCGACATCGACCTCGGAGCCATCACTGTCGGTGCCGAGGGGTCCTTAGCTCCTCGGAGCGGGACCTCTGGCTCTGCCTGACAGGGGTGCTTTCGAGGTCATGCGGAGTGTGTTAGAGCCTGGCTCTACTCCACAGTCGGCTCCGTCAGCCCCTCCCTCTATGCTGCCTCAGGGTAAGTCGACTCACTCCCTCATCCCGGACCGCAGAGAGCCAGCTCCTCAGGAGCCCCTTTGGGATTTCATCCTCTTCGAGGCCTCTCCTGATTTGGCAGAAGAGCCCTCGGAAGAGGAAGTGCAAGAGGAAGCACATTGACTCACCTGAGTCTATCACGTCGGACACAGATCTGGATGATTCTGAGGGTTCCCCCGTTCCCCTTCTGAAGATGTCTCATTTGCAGACATTCTGGAGATCCTTAAACAGAGGGGAAATTGGCCAGCCCTCAACCCTTCGGAGGACGAATCTGTGTATCTTGAGGCGTTTGGCTCTCGTCCTTCCACCTCCTGGGTGTCCCCCTTGACCCCCTCATGCAGGTGGTTGCTAAGAAGGCATGGACGGCTCCTGATTCAGTGGACCCCACTCCCAGGAGACCCTCCAAATTCATCACAGCTCCATCAGACAAGCAATTTTTATCAAAAGGAGTTTCTGTGGATGCTATGGTGGTAGCTGCCGCCACAAAGAAGGAACTGGTTGATCCTTCAGTGCCTGTCCATCCACCTAACAAGGAATCTAGGTCCATGGATAGGTACGGAAGCGGATGTTCTCCTCAGCGACATTTACCATGCGTTCGCTGAATTACCTGTGCCATTTCACTCGTCTTCAAAGGGACTTGGTCAAGGAAGCGAGTGAAATGTTGAAGGACCCTACAGCTGCGGGTTTCAAGAGAAAATGAACACGCAGCTGGCTATCCTTAATTCCATTTCCAACTCCTCCATGCGCCTCCTCTCTTATGCGGCCGATGGAGCGAGCAGAGCCAGGGACAGGGGTAGCCTTACATAGGCACGCCTGGATGCGGCTATGCAACTTTGCGGAACCTTTCAAGGCGTCTTTCACGAACTCCCTTTTGATGGATCTCTCTTTGGTCCTCAAGTGAAAGAAACCCTGACTAGGTGCGAGACTGATGGCAAGACCCTTTCTGCCGTCGGAGTCCGTTTTTCAACTCCTTCTAGGCCTTACCCCAAAGGCCAGAAGGGTGGGAAGATGTGGTTCCGTAAACAATCTCAAGGGACTTCGCCTGACGCACAGAGTCGTTTTCCTACCAAAGGCAGAGGTGGGAATAACAATGGTAGACGTCGCCCTAGGGGCAGGGGGGGTCCGCAGAACCAGGGCAATCGGGAAGCCTTTCCTGACAAGCCCTTCCAGCACCCCGGAGGTGTTGCCCGACTCCCCATCTGGGGAGGCAGGCGGGGGAAGATTGTCACTGTACCCAGAAGCCTGGCTATCCCTGACTCAAGACAAATGGGTACAGTCCATCATTTCCGAAGGCTATTCTATCCCCTTTCTTCGTTTTCCAAATCAGTCAAAAATCCCTTCCAGATGTTCCACCGCTCAAAGGGATATAGCAGCTTTGGAAATTTCAAAACTGCTTGCAAAAGAGCAATTCAGTTAGTGCCAGCAGACCAACAAGGATCCGGAATCTACTCGAGGTTCTTTTTAGTTCCAAAGAAAACAGGGGACTGGAGACCGATTTTGGATCTCAGTGTCTTGAACAAATCAGTCAAGAAAACAAGATTTCGATGGTCACGCTGCAATCCATTCTTCCCCTTTTGGGCAAAGGAAACTGGATGTGCCTTTTAGACCTTCGGGATGCTTATAACCACATAAAATTGAACAGACGCTCCAGAAGATTCCTCCGCTTCAGGCTGGGAACCAGTCATTTTCAGTTCAGGGCCCTGCCCTTTGGTCTCACCACTGCCCCGGTGTTTACCAAATGCATGGCAGTGGTAGCTTCTCACCTGAGACGACAAGGATTCCAGGTGTTTCCATATTTGGACGACTGGCTTCTCACAGCTCCCACCAAGCATCTCCTTTTGATGGCCAGAGATTATACTTTTCGCGTTTGTCAAAAACTGGGTATTTCAATAAATTGCGAAAAGTCTGTTTTGTCGCCTTGTCGTACTATTACCTACATAGGCGCAAATTTAGATACTATAAACATGTCTGCAACGCTAACGAACCAAAGGATATCAGACATTCACAAATTGGTGTCACTTCTTCTCAACAACAACAGAGCCAAAGCCAGGTTAGTTCTAAAGGTGTTGGGAATCATGGCAGCGGCCATACCTCTCCTTCCATTGGCCAGATACCACATGCAGATCCTTCAGTGGATGCTTTTTTCTCAATGGTCATACCAGGAACTTCCAATGTCTCACACCATTATGATCACGCAAGCGTGCAAAAGCATCTCATGTGGTGGATGTCTTCCCCCCAGCTCCTGTCGGGAAGACCATTTGTTCCACCTCCTCCGGTTGCTACTCTGACAACGGATGCCTCCCTGATCGGGTGGGGGGGGCATTATCAGGGCAGGACAGTCCAGGGCACATGGCAACCAAACGAATGCCACTTGCACATAAATGTTCTGGAGATGAGAGCAGTGCTTTTAGCGTTGCAAGCCCTTCAAGACTCTCTTCCCTTAGGAACGATTGCAATCCAGACAGACAACATGTCTGTAGTGTGGTACATCAACAAACAAGGCGGAACCAGATCATATCCCCTGTGTCGAGAAGCACTCAGACTGTGGCAATGGGCGATTTCTTCTCAGCGTTTTCTGATAGCAACGCACATCCCCGGGAAGTCCAATCACATTGCGGACAAGTTGAGCAGAGCTATACTCATGCCTCACGAGTGGTCTCTGAAAGACTCTGTAGTGAGAGATATTTCTCAAGTGGGGTCAGCCTTGCTGCGATCTTTTTGCTACTCCCCAAAACAGCAAGTGCAGAGAATACTTCACTCTATTCCCTTTACCAGGCCAACCCAGCAGGGACGCTCTAGTCCAAGTTTGGCCCCGGGGACTTCTGTATGCATTTCCTCCTTTCCCTCTGATCTCTCAAGTAATACAGAAAGCTATCGCTCAGAAGGCCTCATTGATCCTCATTGCTCCTTACTGGCCTCGACAAGTGTGGTTCCCCTTTCTACATCGTTATCTCTTGGAGCGACCGTGGAGTCTGGACCTAGTTCCAGATCTTTTGATCCACCAATCGGGTCAGTTTCATCGCTCCCTCCCCTCTCTGAACCTCACTGCTTGGTTCCTCCAGTGCCAACCGTAGCCAGGCTTCCTCATTTATCTCACTCGGTTAGAGATATATTGATAGCTTCCCATAAATCTTCCACTCGAAAGATTTATTTGAGTAAGTGGAAACGCTTCTCATATTGGGCACAAGGAAAGGACATAGATCCTTTCACCGCTTCCATCCAACTAGTCCTTGATTTTCTTGCTGAACTCTTCCATGCAGGTTCATCTCCATCTACTCTTAAGGTTCAGTTGGCAGCTATTTCTAATTTTCATGTGGGCATTTCTGAATCTGCCCTAATGTCCCACAAACTTTGCAAAGCCTTTTTTGAAAGGAGTTTTTCTTCTCAGACCTCCTATAAGAAATCCTCCTTCTCCTTGGGACCTAAATTTAGTTCTTGCTTCCTTGATTCTTTCCCCTTTCGAACCTGCAGCTTCATGTTCCTTGAAATTATTATCATGGAAAACTCTCTTTCTGGTGGCTATCACATCAGCTAGAAGAATTTCAGAACTTCAAGCACTCAGTTGTCGTTCTCCTTATCTTTTGTTCCATAGGGACAGAGTTTCCTTACGAACTAACCCGTCCTTTTTTCCTAAGGTGGTTTCAACATCAAATCTAAACCAAAGCATTGACCTCCCTGTCTTTTTCCCAGAGTATTCAAATAGGTCTGAACAAAAATTACACTGCCTGGATGTTCATCGTCAATTAAGGTACTACTTGGACAGGACGAAACAATTCAGAAAATCTGATCAGCTGTTTGTCTCCTATGCGGAAAGCAGAAAGGGACTTCCAGTTTCAAAGGTATCATTATCCAGATGGCTAACATCTCTGATTACCCTTGTTTATGAGATTAGACACCAAAACTGCCTAATAAACCTAAAGCCCATTCCACCAGAGCTTTGGCTACTTCTCTAGCCTTCCAAGACAGACTGCCTATTGACACCATTTGTGCAGCGGCTACTTGGGCTACTCCTCACACTTTTTTCCCATTATAAGTTGGATTTAGCTTCTAGGCATAGAGCTAATTTTGGTTCCACTGTTCTCAGGAGTCTGTTCCGTTAGGCCACCGGGACAAGGTGCTAGGGACGGTCCCATCCAGCAAGAATGAAGGCGAGATAGACAACTTAACATATAGAAGTTATGTTCTTACCATAACGTTCCATGTTAGTTGTCTTCTTCGCCTTCTTCTTGCGCCCCACCTCCTTCCCCTGGCCTGGACAGACCTAGAGGAGTTGTGATCGTGACCTCTCTTTCTACCACCTCTTTCTTAGTCATATGCTATTATGCATATTTCTTGTTTCAGGATATAGGTCACCCTGTTTCTTCCTGCTGTTAGAGGTGGATTCTGTTTTACAGTTATACTGTTATTGATATAAGCTGGGTTAGCTTACAAAGCGAGATCTGAGGTAACTCTCGCCTAGCATTGTGGGATATAAGGGGAGCCTCGAGCGGTGGAACCAACTCTCGAGCTTTTAGAGTGGCGAGTCGGGCCGAGGTCGGCTCCGAACCCATCCAGCAAGAAGAAGGCGAGAAGAAGACAACTAACATGGAACGTTATGGTAAGAACATAACTTCTATTTTCATCTACGTAGTGGCCTTTTTCTAACATAAAAATAAGTCCATTTAAGACAGCATATATAACATGACAAACATCAGTTTCATCTATGTAGTGGCCTTTTTCTAACATAAAAATAAGTCCATTTAAGACAGCATATGTAACGTGACAAACATCAGTTTCATCTACTTAGTGGCCTTTTTCTAACATAAAAATAAGTCCATTTAAGACAGCATATGTAACGTGACAAACATCAGTTTCATCTACCTAGTGGCCTTTTTCTAACATAAAAATAAGTCCATTTAAGACAGCATATGTAACGTGACAAACATCAGTTTCATCTATGTGGCCTTTTTCTAACTTAAAAATAAGTCCATTTAAGACAGCATATGCAATGTGACAAACATCAGTTTCATCTATGTAGTGGCCTTTTTCTAACATAAAAATAAGTCCATTTAAGACAGCATATGTAGCATGACAAACATCAGTTTCATCTACGAAGTGGCCTTTTTCTAACATAAAAATAAGTCCATTTAAGACAGCATATGTAACATGGCAAACATCAGTTTCATCTATGTCGTGGCCTTTTTCTAACATAAAAATAAGTCCATTTAAGACAGCATATGTAACATGACAAACATCAGTTTCATCTACGTAGTGGCCTTTTTCTAACATCAAAATAAGTCCATTTAAGACAGCATATGTAACATGACAAACATCAGTTTCATCTACGAAGTGGCCTTTTTCTAACATAAAAATAAGTCCATTTAAGACAGCATATGTAACGTGACAAACATCAGTTTCATCTACGTAGTGGCCTTTTTCTAACATAAAAATAAGTCCATTTAAGACAGCATATGTAACGTGACAAACATCAGTTTCATCTATGTAGTGGCCTTTTTCTAAGTATCGGTCTCAAGGGTACATGATCATTGAGCTCATGCCCCACATCTGCTCTTAATCTCACAATCCACTCAGCCTGCAGTTCTTCAGTTCTACATCTAGTGTCACCTCCTCTTGGATTCTCAAAACATCTCCCCAAGATAACAAATTTAAATAAATGTTGTTCTGTGGTTTCATTAACATGTTTTGCTAACGCATTAAATGTGCTTTTTTCTTAATATGGTACAAATGTTCTCTCACCCTGTCTTTGAGCTGTCTGTCTGTTTTGCCAACATTGAATTTGTTACACATTTGGCATACAGCAAGGTACACAACATGTGAATTATCACAGGTCTCACTGACCCTGATTTTAAATAATTCCCCTGTGTCCGGATGTCTGAAAGTCAAAAAATCTTTTGCCGTGTATGTACATACCTGACATTTCCCACAAGGTTTGGTCCCCACAATGTCTTTGGGCATTTCAAAATCTCTTGAATTGCAGAGCCGTCTCTTTAGCCTTTTTTTATTCTTAAAAGAAAATTGTGATTATTCCAGGAATATAAGACAATATATGGAAATCATTAATAAATATTGGAGTGTGTTGACCACTGACAGGCAAGTGAGTAGGTTCATAGACATGAAACCACACTTTTCTTCCAGCCGACCCCTCCTGGAGTATCTAGAGGAATTTGGCAGATAAGGTTTGATTCCCTTCTTGCCTTTTCTTGTTAATCTTTATGACAATATGTTTTTTCAGATATTATCCTTTTGGATATTGAACATATCATAGGGACCTTTTTTTCTCAAATGAGATATGGGGAATAGCTCCTAAGCACCATGGGATAGGACTCATCCTCGAGCCAGTAGAAGCTCTCGAGCTTTAGTATAGGCCAAGTCAGAGCCGAGGTTTCGGCTCCGAACCCAAGCAGCAAGACTGAAGGCGAGATACTGGACAACAAACATGGAACGTTATGGTGAGTACCTAACTTCTTTTATGTTCCATAGGATCATTAATTTTGGTCATATTCAGTCTCACGATGAACTGCATCAAGCCCACCCCATGTCTATTAAACAGATCAAGCAGTTTATCAAGATCAGATTGTCCCTTTAAAAGTCCATTAGGACTTGTACATCCTGAGTCCTCTTGGTACCCTTTTACATGTTATACTTTCTGTTAGGTAGGCATTATCACACTGAGGATTCTGTACCTTACCTAACTTCATCTCAAAATCATTCAGTTTTGCTTGTAAATTTACTGGAGTATGCTGCCAGACATTTCCACTGAACGAGAGCTCTGTATTAAGCCATTCCTGAAATCTAAAAGCTTGATTATAATGCTCTTCACCAATGTTAACATGCTGGCCACATGGAATTGAGTCCTATGTAGATCTTCCTGTTTCTGGGAAGGTGACCCTCAGGCACGTGTTTCCTTTTGAAGCCTCTGGTCCAACTGGCACAGTTCTGTGCAGACCCACTGCAGTTGTTGTTGGTAATTGAAGTCTCTCAACAGAATTCTGTAGCTGACTAACTACTTGAGTCAACATTTTGACAAGTTGAATTAAATCTCCTTTGACAATGAGTTGTGAAATATTTTCTAAGTCCAGTGTATCTGGAACAGCATTACCATCTTGTGGCGAAGAACACTCACTACACACTGCCTCCTTGATAGCCAAAACTTTGTAAGATATAAATATAAGTAATAACCAAGGTAGGACAAGGTCCAGTCCAATAGTAAAGCTGCAAACACCACTTAACACACTGAAAACACCAACCACTAAAAATAATCACAGTGTGTATTCGTGTAGCCAAGGTGAACCAGTAAAACAAAAAGGCCCACAATGTGTTGTGAAAACTGCTGTAGCTTTCACATGTCAAGATTACGATAGCTAAAACTTTACTATTGCATCAGGAAAATGCAAGCCTTATTATTCCATCATGAAATGCAAATGCTTCCACTACCCTACTCATAAAATCCCACTTTCTCTGTCAAATACTTTTCCTAAATTAAGACCCGCCAATAACTTTGGCATTTTCTTACATTCTGCTTCCATCTGGATCGTCATTGTTCTGTTAATGTTGTCAAATGTTTGCATCCCCTGTACAAAACATTTTTGATCTATATCTATCAGTTTTGGCATCACCTTTGCCATTCGTTTAGCAATTATAGACATAAAAATGTCATAATCTTGGTTTAGAATTGAAATGGATCTGTATGAAGCTGGATCTGATGGGCCTTTACCATCTTTAAGTGTTACAGCCGCCACCACTTTCTTCGCAAAGTAGGTGCTTCTCCACCTTTTGAAATACTGTTAAACCAAACTGTCAAGGTCTGTATCACTTTCTTCCCCACTAGCTTCTAAACTTCCATAGGAATACCATTCACTCCTGGAGGCTTTCCTGTAGATTGATTATACATTACCATTTTTATCTCCTGTTCTCCGATCCTAACTGTTAGCAATTGAGCCTCATCTAACTCTAACCTTGGCATATTTAATTCTTCCATAAACATTTCCATTTGTATTTTTTCTTGATTTCCACATTTCTCTGCTTTATACAAATTTTCATAAAATTTTCAAAATATATTTCCAATACCTCTACAGGATGAGGAAGTCGGGAGTGGCAGAGAAGTATGTAAGAGTGGTACAGGATATGTACAAGGGTAGTGTGACATTGGTGAGGACTGTGGTGGGAGTGACATATACATTGAAGGTGGAGGTGGGATTACATCAAGGATCAGCTCTGAGCCCTTTCTTATTTGCAGTGGTGATGGACAGGTTGACAGATGAGATTAGACAGGAGGTCCCGTGGACTATGATGTTTGCAGATGACATTGTGATATGTAGTGAGAGTAGGGACCAGGTTGAGGAGACCCTGGAGAGGTGGAGATATGCTTTAGAGAGGAGAGGAATGAAGGTCAGCAGGGCTAAAACAGAATATATGTGTGTAAATGAGAGGGAGGGTAGAGGAATGGTGAGGATGCAGGGAGTAGAGTTGGTAAAGGTGGATGATTTTAAGTACTTGGGATCAACAGTTCAGAGTAATGGTGAGTGTGGAAGAGAGGTGAAGAAGAGAGTACAGGCAGGGTGGAATGGGTGGAAAAGAGTGTCAGGAGTGATTTGTGACAGACTGGTACCAGTAAGAGTGAAAGGGAAGGTCTACAAGAGGGTAGTGAGACCAGCTATGTTATATGGGTTGGAGACGGTGGCATTGACGAAAAGGCAGGAGTCAGAGCTGGATGTGGCAGAGTTAAAGATGTTAAGATTTGCACTGGGTGTGACTAGGATGGACATGATTAAGAATCAGTATATTAGAGGGTCAGCTCAGGTTGGACAGTTTGGAGACAAAGCAAGAGAGGTGAGATTGCATTGGTTTGGACATGTGCTGAGGAGGGATGCTGGGTATATTGGGAAAAGGATGCTAAGGATGGAGCTGCCAGGCAAGAGGAAAAGAGGAAGGCCTAAGATAAGGTTTATGGATGTGGTGAGAAAGGACATGCAGGCGGTTGGTGTGAAAGAGCATGATGCAGAGGACAGGAAGAAATGGAAACAGATGATCCGCTGTGGCGACCCCTAACGGGAACAGCTGAAAGAAGATGATGACCTCTACAGGATCTCTTGTTATTTTTCCAGTTATAGGCTCCCTGAGCTTGGCAACAGCTTTTTCTACTTTCTGTTGCCTGAGCTGTTGTGCTAAAGGCTTTTGTGCTCTGGAGTTATCAAAAAACAGATATTCATTGTGTTTCACTGTTGCAGTCATTACACTTGGATTATCCTGCTGGCAGGCTACCCGCAGTCGGCCTGAGTTCCAAAGTCTAGGTCCGGCATCGGTTGCTGTCGCCTCCTCCCTGACGTCAGTGCGCCAGGGGTATAAAAGATACAGCCGACGCCATTTTCTTCAGTCTTTCTTGCCGCACGGTGCCCGAAGCAAAAGCAGTTTGCAAGTGCCGGTCGGCCGACTCCTGAGATTTTCAAATTCGAATTTCAGATCTGAAGTCTTCATTAAAGCTAAGTACCCCATTGGGGAAACTTTTTTCTTGCTCCAGACCGATGTCAGAAAAAGTTAATAATTGTATTTCTTGTGGGAAGCAAATACCTCATAAGGATTTTCATTCTTACTGTATTCCTTGCCTAGGCCCTGACCACGACATTGCTAGTTGTCGGTTTTGTGCTAGATTTAACCAACGCACTATTAAGCGTCGGTACGATTTTGCATTTCATTACTTTGGCAGAAGATTCAATTATATAATGCCATCAGAACAGCCGACTACCGGAGTTTATAAAAAGCGAAAAGAAAAAGGACAGGCATCCGAGGTCTAAAACTGATGACGAGGCTTCCGCTAGGCCTGTTGCCGGTTCTCAGTGAGGCGCTTTCTCAGCCCCTGACGCCCACTACCTCAGAGCCACAGGCTGCTTCAGACTCCCACGTGGAGCTGACTAGGCCGCTGGAAACTCAAGGTATTGAACACTCAGAAACTATTCCCTCAGATGGGTCCAGAGCTGCTGAACAGGCATCGACTTCTGAGGGTGTTTTCAGGCCTACACAGTTATATACGAGGACACAATGGTGGAATATCGGTGGTATATCTACCGTTGCTGTAATAATAGTAAAAGAATAAAATAAAAATGAAGCCAGCAACGGACAAAGACAGGCAGCTCAAAGTCCCAGCAGTTCAAAATCCCAGCAATTCAAATGGCCACGAGCAGTTCAAAACACAGTCCACGATGGTCTGATGAAGCTATGTTGTGAAAGCGCTTACCTATGGTCGACTACAATTAAAAGTGTTTTATGTTTTTGAACTCAGTTTCCTCTTTATGTTCATGAATTTGGACTGTGTTTTGAACTGCTCGTGGCCATTTGAATTGCTGGGATTTTGAACTGCTGGGACTTTGAGCTGCCTGTCTTTGTCCATTGCTGGCTTCGTTTTTATTTTATTCTTCTACACAGTTATATGTAAAACCAACTTCAGCTTCAAAGGCAAAGACTAAAGCAGCTCTAAAGACAAAGAAACAAGTACAGCATTCTCCTGGACAGGCCTCCATGCCTAAAAAACAGATGCTTAAAATGGCCGAAGACCTAATTACTTTGATCAGGGGTTCCCATCCCCCTCCTGATAAGAGCCCTAGGCAAGAGATAGAATATGAATCTTCAGCTCAGGTTTCCATTTCCTCCGATTCCTCTTCTGAACAGGAATATTCTCTTCCTCCCTATGAGGATTCTGATGCTGAAGAATCTATTCCGTCAGCCTCTCCTCCTGAGGATTATTCTTTTGGGGAGACCCTGCATACTATGAGGGAGCATTTCCACTGGGAGAGCCAAGATTACCCAGAATCCAAGAAAAGGCTCAGAGACTTCCTTTTATTACCTCAGCACAGGGCCTTGCTATTCCTCCTGCTTTAGACATTGTAGATGATGTATTTTCAGAGTCCGGTCTGTCTCCTGACTCTTTACCACCAGCTCCTGTTAAGCCAGACAGATACTACAGGGTTCCTAATTCACATACATTTCTGTACAAAAACCCTGCTGCTGACCCAGAAACTATCTCTCAGGGTCCCAAAGGGGTCAAGGCTTCCACTGCAAAAAACCCTATCCCCTCTGATAGGGATTCAAGGGCCCTGGACAGATGGGGGGAAAAGATTTATACTTCTGCTACCTTGGCTGTAAGAGCTTTAAATTGTCAGTTTCATATGCTTAAATATCAGCAATATCTTATGTTACTGCTTAAACAGAAAATGTTGACAAATTCAGAATGTGCAGAAAACAAAGAAATGCAGGATTTATTGCATGCAGCTAAACAAGTGGGAAAGCATACTTTGCAATGTGGTTTTGATTCTCTAGAGGCCTCCTGCAGGGCCGCAGTTACAGGTTCTGTCATTAGGAGGCATGCTTCATTAAAAGAACAGAATCTGCCCGATCATGTTAAAGCAAAACTATTAGATGCTCCATTACAGCATGATACCTTGTTTGGTGTTAAAGCAGAAGAGGTGTTGAAGAAAATGGAGGACAAAGCTAAATCTATGCAAACAGTCAAGGATTTCTTACAGGTACAGCCACCCAGATTTAGCAGGAACTGGCCTACAATGAATTGGTTCTTTCCAATGTCAGACAGGCCACAAAGAGGCAGATACAGATGCCCCAGAGGCAGATCACAGCCCCAAGGCTCATACAGGCCTAAACAGTGGGGTACTTCTACCTCCAAAAGCGGAGAGGAAAAATCACGGCCATACAGGAAACAGCCTCAATGACTTTCCCCTGCCAATACCAAGCACTTATCTTCTGGCAGCCCCTTTGGGGGGAAAACTAGCACTTTTTTTCACAAAATTGGCACGTGATCACCCAGGACAAATGGGTCTTAAATATCTTATCTCAAGGCTATAGGTTCCACTTTCACACCCTGCCAAGGCCAAACGGTATACCAGTCCTGCCACGCAATCAGTGGGCAGAGGCACAAAAACAAGTTTCATCCCTCATGGACATGAGAGCCATTCAGCAAGTACCACAGCAAGAGCAAGGACTAGGATTTTACTCAAGGCTATTCTTGATGCCCAGAAAGGACAAAGCCTGGAGACCAATACTGGACCTGTCTATTCCAAAATTCAAAATGTTAACTCTGCAGCAGCTTCTGCCCATGCTGGGCAAGAAGGCTTGGTTGGTGACTTTAGACCTAAAAGAGGCATACCTGCATGTCCCACTCAGACAATCATGCAGAAGATACCTCATATTTATAGCTGGCTCAATGCACTACCAATTCTCTGCACTGCCCTTTGGCTTATCTACTGCACCCAGGGTCTTCACAAAATGCCTGGCACCAGTAATTGCATTCTGCAGACAAAGAGGAATACAAATATATCCTTACTTGGATGACTGCCTTATTCAAGCAGAGAACAAGGACATTCTACTACAGCATCTGGCATTTGTAAAAAGATTGCTAACAGGTCTAGGGTACACAGTAAACGAAAAGAAATCAAAACTTGTACCCTCTCAAGAGATAATATTCCTGGGTGCAAGCTTAAATACAACTGCCCAGATGGCTTATCTCATGCCAGACAAACACAGACAACTGGCTACTTATTTCAAAATGCTGGCAACAAAGACCCAGTTATCTGCAAGAAAAATTCTGCAGGCTTTGGGCTTCATGACATCCTGCATTCTGCTAATTCCATATGCAAGACTGCATATGAGGAAACTTCAATGGTATCTAAAAAGTGTTTGGACTCAACATTGCCACAGCCTGGAAACAATAATTACCCTTATTCCCTGCCTGCAACAGGAGTTTCCATGGTCGGCAAAAGCCTGTCACCTCAACACGGGACAGCCACTCACCTTACCCACAGCCAGGCACACATTGACAACAGATGCATCAGATTATGCCTGGGGGCCCCATATGGCAGGAAGATGTATTCAGGGCACGTGGTCCACAAGTCAAATGCATCTACATATCAATCAAAAAGAGATGCTAGCTGTTCAGAATGCCCTGACAGCCTTCAAGGATCTACTTCATCCAGGGAAACTACTGATAAAGACAGACAATACCACATTCATGTGGTACATAAACAAGCAGGGGGGCACACATTCCTACCCCCTCTGCAGACTAGCCATGAAGTTGTGGGACACAGCATTGACTTACCAAGTACATCTGCAAGCACAATTCCTGCCAGGAAGGATAAATACTCTGGCAGACGAACTAAGCAGAAACCTAATGGATCCCCACAAGTGGAAATTGGATCCACAAGTCTTCAGCATGATAACAAGGAACTGAGGATGCCCGGACATAGACCTATTTGCCTCCCCTCACAACTGCCAACTACAGAGATTCTGCACAAGGACTTATCACAGGCAAGCATGGAAAGTGGATGCTCTATCTTTCAGCTGGAAAAACCTAACAGTATATGCCTTTCCTCCTCTGCCTCTCCTCCCCAAGGTACTCCTCAAGGTCAGACAAGAGAAGCCAAAAATTATACTGATTGCCCCAGACTGGCCCCGCCAGCACTGGTACCCAATCCTAAAGAGCTTGTCTCAATGCCCAGCTTGGACTCAAATTCCTCACTTATTGACCCAACAAGACCGTCAAATACTGCACAGCCAACTCAGGACCTTAAACATGGCAGCATGGCAGATAATGTAGCCATTCAAAACACACCTCTCTCTAAAGCAGTGATGGATGTTATTTTGGAGGCCAGGAGGCCTAGCACCAGAAAATCTTATGCAGAAAAATGGAAGAGATTCTGTGCTTGGAACCAGGCACAAGGTATTGACATGATTGTTCCAAATATTCCTCAGATTTTGTGATACTTAACTGAGATGCTGGATAAAGGCCTTTCCTTTTCATCAATTAAAATTCATGCCTCTGCCATTTCAGCTCATTACAATACAGAACCACCTATTTTTTCTCATCCATTACTAAGGCAGTACCTCAGAGGGGCCAAAAACATAAGACCTCCAAGGAGAGCTCCAGTACCTGCATAGGACCTCAACTATGTCTTGGAAAAACTCACACTGCCTCCGTTTGAGCCAGCCTCTGCAGCTGATATAAAATTCTTATCCTGGAAAATAGCTCTGCTCCTAGCAATAACCTCCACTAGACGAGTCTCAGAGTTACAGGCACTCATGGCTGTGGAAGCTTTTATCATTTTCCATCCTGACAGTGTTTCTCTGAGGACAAACCCTACATTTATGCCTAAGGTAGTGTCCAGTGTGGCCCTTAACCAAACAATTCATTTGCCTACCTTTTACCCAAACCCACAGAATAAGGGTGAGAGACTTCTGCATTCTTTGGACATTCACAGGCAGCTACACTTCTACTTGGACAGAACCAAAGCTTTCAGAAAGACTGAACAACTTCTAGTGGCATATGCTGCAGGATCACAAGGAAAGCCTATCTCAAAGCAGACTATTTCAAAGTGGATAGGCCACTGCATTCGTTTCTGCTATTCACAGCATGGCAAATCAGTGCCTAAAGGCATTAGCCCACATTCAGTCAGAGCAGCAGCCTTCCTCAGAGGAGTACCAACCAAAGACATCTTAGAGGCTGCAACTTGGAGTTCAGTGCATACTTTTACAAAGCACTATTAACTTACCTCTCTACTCTAAATCCAGGGCAGGCTTTGCCACTGCAGTTCTGCAGGGCTTGATAGCCTCTCCTAATCCTATTTAGTACCAGCCTCCCAATCTTAGCTTTGGGATTCAACCCAATTTTAATGACCGCAACAGTGAAACACGATGAACATAGTACAGTTGTGTACCTACCATAAATGTAGATGTTCGAGTGTATTCACTGTTGCATTCCAGGTTACCCTCCCACCATCCCCCTTTTCCTTGCTGGGACTTATCTGTACTTCACTATTCCATACAACCTGTGTGGTGTATTTGCTTGTAGATGAAGGAAAAGTTGTTTTTTGTGTATGCATGCTTATTGGAATAATTTAGCCTACCATTTTAGGGGCACCTGACATCTGGGGCAAGAAAAACTGAAGAAAATGGCATCGGCTGCATCTTTTATACCCCTGGCGCACTGACGTCAGGGAGGAGGTGACCGCATCCGACGCCGGACCTGGACTTTGGAACTTGGGCCGACTGCGGGTAGCCTGCCAGCAGGATAACCCAATTGTAATGACTGCAACAGTGAATACACTCGAGCATCTACATTTATGGTAGGTACACAACTGTACTTTACAGCAGTCTTTCTAAACTCGTCTGTTATAAAGGTGTAGTCCCTTATTTTCTCTATTGCAGTCTGCAATTGCGTCTCTTGTTGTATGAGAATCCCCTTATTCTGCAGTATCTTGACCTTTGTCTGTCCCTCTTATTCATTCTTATTACTTGTTAACCATATCTCTTTTTCTTTTATTTCCATTATTTTTAAAACCCACCTTAATGTTATCCCATTCCATAGCTATATTTTCAGAAGAAATTCTGTCTTCCCTAATAACTCCCAGATAATTTCTACTACTATTCCTTAAATTCCTATTTATTTAACAGATAGGTGGGGAAGCACTGATGTGTTATTTTTATTTCACTACCCTGCATTTTTATTTTACTTATTATTGGCTCATGATCTGAAATAGTTATTGGATGCATATCAAAACTTTCAAATAAATGCACATTTCTGTGAAATATAATTTCTGTCTAGCCTAGCCCAGTTTTTGTACATATGTAAATTCTGTCTGAACTCCAAGTACTGAATTCACATCTTCCATGCAAAATATTTTCATAAATTTCTTCAAAAATCTACCCTCTTTTGTTATATTTTTCCTTCTAGGCCTGTCCGATATATCCAAACTTAAATGCCAGTCCCCACCCATAAGTAATATTCCCTACTGATAAATGGTAATTTCTCCCAGAATTTTTTTAAGCTCAATTTTAGCAGTTTTTAGGTGAAATATAAATACGTGACAGTCTAATCCCTCTCCCTTGCCAGTAGCCCCTATTATTATCTTTTTTCCTCTTCTGTCACTATTAGAGCCCCTCTCACAATTAATATAAGTACTCCTGTTTTCCTTTGTCCTTGATATTCTGCTGAATAACCATCCTGAAATCTTTTTGTTATCAAATCACATGCTGAGTTCTTTCCAAATGTTTCCTGTCACATAGCTATTTGTATTCTGCATTTTTTAATAAAGTTCACTACTTGTTTGTATATATCTGAGACCATTCACATTTAATGATAATATGGAAAGTGTTGTCTTTATGATAAGAAGTTATTATTCCCATTTGTTATGTATAACAGCTTTTTTAAATATCTAGTTTCAGCTTTTGTGTTACATGCATACACTAATGTTTGTCAGGTTGATCTTTTGTACAGCTGTTTCTTGTCATATCCATTTGAGTGTATGTCACATCCTACAAGACTGTTTGTTTTAATGAAAACCCTCAGACAAACAATTCCCCAGAACCTATTAACTTAATATCAACACACAGAACTATGTACAACTTCAATCTAATGATAAACATTGATCTAATGCAGTACATTTACATGAGGTGCTAATGTTCAGTATTTTTTCCTTTTCTTAGTAATAGTAATCAATCATCCACTGTCTCACTTTTTTTCTTTTAACCTGTATTTATTTATATCTTTTAAAGTACTTCTTTGTGAATTGTGTGAATGAGCAAGTGGTGTTTGGCTTGAGTAACAGTTTGATGTTTGTCTTTTGACAAGGAGATGAATGGTGTTTTTCTAGATGCAAATTCTTGCGTTGTTTAGAGCTTTTACTGTTATGTTCCTACATGGTAAACTTCCTTCGGAAGTTGCCTAGTGAATTAGCAGACTTAGCCTATACTAAATGTTTATAAAGGAATACAGGTGCACTGTTATATTCCTGTATGAATTTCTTTTGCCACTTACTATTTGGGCATTTATTTTAATTTGTGAATGTTCAAGGCATGTAAGATCTGTACTTTTCCACTGACAAATATAGCTCTCAAATGTTTTAAGGCTAAATTATAAAATTATTAGGACTGACCGCCCAAAATCAGGGACACAGTTTGCTGATTGATATTATTCACTAGGAAAATTATTTTAATAAAAAAGGATTCACACTATGTTTTCTGAACAGTAAAAAGTTCAAACTATAATTATTTTTATGTAATGATTTTAATCTTCATTGTTTGCCACAGAAATCAAACATTTTTTGAGAAAGGAAGCAAAAGCTTGAGTCAAAATCAAGGATATCCTTGAAGATCAGAAAGGCTAGTGGACCTAACCCAGTTAATATAATTAAATAACACCTGAGAACTATGGTGGAAATTGCTGTAGTAGTGGGTTAGGCTCCAAAAGCTTATTTGTATATATACATCATGTACTGTAGCTGTTCTGGGCAAAAGTTCTAATTGCAGGTAGCTTTGAACAGATAATCGTCAATACTAATATAGCTCTGGCTAATAATACGCAGCTGGAGGTAGAAATACTCAAAAGATAAAGACTGAAATAGGGAAAGGATACTGAATATCTACTATTGTGATGAGTGTACAACCCAAGTGCACATTTTGAAAATTGATTATTTTCTTCATCTTCTCGTTTTTCAGGAGGATGTGTACTTTGCCACAACCAAGAATCTAATAGAAGCAGTTATTTCTGGCTACAATGCAACAGTGTTTGCTTATGGACCTACAGGTAAGAAAATCAGTACTTATTCTGTGCTCTTATAAAACTACTGTACAAGTTATTCCTTTGAATTCTGTGCACTGTGTAGGATGCATTTAAATGCAGAAGTTTTGACGCATGTAAGGTATTGATCTTTCTTTGAGATAGGTGCTTGATGTGGTGTAACTGCTGAGCTTTTTATTTGAGAGCCAGAGCTGCACAACATTGCAAATTAATTGTGTGTTAGAAAGGCTAACACTTGCTCCATTTGACATATCTCATTAGACTGACTTGAGGTTCTCAATATGGAAAGCAGTTGTACTCATTGCCCTGACACCTGCAAGAAGAGTATCTGAGTTGCAAGCTCTTATGGTAGATTAAGATTCTTTCATTTTTTGCAAAGACAGGAAATCCTTAAGAACTAATCCTTGTTTCATGCCTAAAGTGGTACCCACATTTACCTTAAGTTAAGCTATCCATCTCTTTGTTTTCTTTCCAGAGCCTAAACATGAGGGAGACAGAATATTTTATACCTTGGGTGTCTACAGGCAACTCAGGTACTATCTTGATAGAACCAAATCTTTTAGAACTTCTGATCAGTTGTTCATGTCTAGTGAAGGGAAAACACAAGGGCAACATGTGTCAAAGTAGACTATTTCCAAATGGTTGTCTCAGGCTATTACATTTTTGTTACTCTTACCACAGCAAAACTATTTAAGGTAGGGTCAAGGCTCATTCTACCAAGGCTGTGGCTTCATCTTTGGCTTTTTGGAAAGGGTTGAATTTTAGAATCAATCTAAAAACAGCAACTTGGACTTCTATTCATACTTTTACAAAGGACTATAATATAGATTCCTTCCCCAGGTCTAGGACAGGCTTTGCTAGGCCTCCTGGCACCCCCCCCTTTCCTTCTCCCAGGTATTTTAAGCTACAGTAATCTACCCATATATTTAAGGCTACCTCAGCAGTGATCATGAAGACAGTAGAGTTGTGTAAGCAAAATTTCCATAACAGTTGATGTTCAAATTATCACTGATGCAGTAGCTGCTCCCTCCACCCTTCCCCCTTGTTTTTTCTGGGTTTATTTTTTATGCCATGGTGTGGACATTTTTTTCCTTGCAGGGCCCTTTCAGAGCCCTATCAGAGCTTAGCCTCCTTCTCTCAATTGACACGAATGCTCCTAGGACTTGGTGCACAAACCTGTATTTTAGTCAGCTCAGCTCAAGCTGAGAAATAGTTTGGGTACATTGAAGGTGCCCTGAAGCTGTGGAAGATGGCAGACTTTTATATCCTATGCAGGATATAACCCAAATAGCTTAAGCTACTGCAATAATGGTCATTCAGACATCTATTATTATGATAAATTTGCCTACACAACCAAAGTTTTTGACTAATAAGATTTTTTTATGTAATTTGTTGTTTGGTATAATTTCTCATTTGCTTATATTTTTGTTAGTTTAACGCAGACTCAAATTTGCTTTGGTTCTGTGTTTTCCAGGCTTTGTCCTTTTGTACTGTGAGTTTTTTTTTTGCTTAGCAATAACAACTGGGTTTACTTTAACTTTTTTAAAGGAGCATTGAGTATATTTAGAAGAATTGAGATAAAAATGTGGCAGCATTGTCTGTCTGTAATGACTGTAATTTATGCCAAATTATTTGGTTTAATCTGAGATGAAACTGCCTTCTTTGTAGTAAGTTAGATTGTGGACATAATTGTAGTGGTGCTGTTTTGAGTAGACATTCATTCTTTAATTGCATAGCTGGAGAGAGGATCTCTTCAGCTGTCTGGGAGGGTGCCAGAATAGATAATGTAATTAGGGATTTTGGTATATGATACAAACTTTTTCCTCACCAGGTTTATTATGTCTTGTTGCAGTGCAGATGAGCTGGCTGTATCCACAAAGGCATTAAGCTGCACCATTAGACTCTGTGTCTGTTGTTTGCCAGTCAATATTCATAATATGGTTGTTTCTTGAGGGGTGTTTGATGAGACCCAAGAGAGAAAATCCTCAGCTGTGATAATGTTATTTTCAGGGGGTAGGCAGATTTCTATTACACAAATGGTGTTCTGTGTATATTAAGTTTTAGTTAGGCTATAAGGATTTCAGCATTTTTGTTTTTAAACAAGAAGCATCTTTATTAAATCATCACGTATGTCATAGGCAATCATACATCTATGTAAATGAAGACAAACCACATTGACATAATTTTAGTTGCAAGCATTATGCATCACAAACCGTACTGACATAATTTTAGTTGCAAACTTTATACATCACTTTTACTATATTCAGTAATTGTCAGTCAAACATTACATAGCTCATTCAAATCCTGAAAACTGCAAAATTCACATTAGAGCCCTTGAAAGTGTTAATTTTGTTGTTTGCATACTATGTGCTCTGTCTTGTAGAGCCCTTCTTCCAGCAGACTAGCTCCTTCCCTTGCAAAATATTGTTTAGCAGATTATACATGCCGGTTTGTTTCCTGTTCTCATATGTCTTCAAGGCTTAGGACTGATAGCACTGATTATGAGTGATGCAGGAATGGTTAAGGAGAGTTGAACTGAAACCAAAAGATCAAAGGCTAATAATGGTGGCCCAGGATAGTGGACTGTGTACACATTGGTTTACAAAGTCCATTGAAAACATGGGAGAAACAGACAAATGCAGGTTCTGTAAAAAAGAGCTGGGAACAGTTGCATATCTTGTTGTTGGGTGTGATACTCATGGCCAAGGGCCTGTATACTGAAAGGCACAATAATGTATCAATGCTGCTTCATTGGGATTGTGAAAACAATACAATGTAGAAGTACCTGAGAAACATTGGAGACATGAATCACAAAGCATTATGGGCAATGATGAAGTCTGCATTACCTGGGATCAGTCAATACCAGCAGTTCAAAAACTAGATGTGAGAAAACCAGACATAGTAGTCCATGAAAAAAAGACAAAATTAGCATTATTATATTTGCTATATACAGTGATTACTGTGTCTTGCTTAAAGAGAGACACAAAGTTATAAAATATCAGGATTTATTTATGTATCGATTGATTGACATTTGTTGACCAGGAAAGTCCGACTGGGTCAGGAACCCATTTTCAGTGGAGGCCCAAGGAGAAAAGCTCCACAAGACATTATGTACACACAGAAATAACAATAAGTATTTTACAAGAACTTTTAGTACAATACAGTACAATATAACATATTGAGAGAAGTTATAAAATTGTGGAATTACCATATCAGAGAGAAACAGAGTAATTTGCAAAATATATTTATATATTTTTTTTTGTAAAAATTGAATAGGTTGAAAGGGAAAATCAATTAGGGGGAGTTTTAAAGGGGTGAGGGTTAGAATGATAGTTAAGGCTAGAATGATCAATAGTACGAATAGAGTTGTTTAAAATAACTTATAGATCAAAAGAGTTTCCTACTGGTTTTGAGGGGTAAAAATTGAGGTAAGTTAGAGGGAAAACTCAGAGAAAGTAAGATGGTTTATCTATTTGGATAGATGCAGGGGCAGATATGAGTATTTATTTGATAGTTCTTTAGGGTGAGTTTAAATTTGTTGAAGCAGCCAATGGTGTTTATGCTGGTTGGAAGTGAGTTCCAGAGTTTAATGACAGCATACAAGTAAAGTCAGTGCCCAGCTCTTTTATCTGGTAGACAGACAGATCTGATATTGTTAATCCTCATTCATTCCTTACGTGTGGGGTATTGGTTCCGACCTCGGAACCGAGCTGGCCATCTTCCAAGCTCGCGCCAGCTACAAACTCTCGAGCTAAAAACTCTTACCCAGAATTCCCTTCTCCCTGTTACCTCAGATTTTGTTTGCCGTGTCGCCATTTAGTCATGTCAAGCTACTTCTCTTGAGCTAAGTACAGTATTTTCTTCATACTAAGTTTTAAGACAGCTTTTTTTCACAAAAAAAAGTTATTAGATAGTTATCTCTTACCTTATCGCATTTAGCGACTACCCTTTTTCAAATCCTTTTCAACTACTTTCCTCTCTTTTTACCGCGAGGTAATTCCTTTTTTCCATCGTTGGTAAACCCTTTTCCTTCTTATCTTCGGGTATTTCTTGTACCATTGCTGGTATTTTTCTGTTTTTTTCTTTCTTTCCTTAACAAACATGACAGATAAAAAAGGTAGCCCAGGGTTTAAAAGATGTTTAGATTGTGGACATAAATTACCTACTTCAGATGCACATTCCCTGTGTGTCTATTGCTTGGGTGTGCCTCATTTAACAGTTCACCCGCCTTGCAGGATTTGTAAGAATTTCTCTAACAGGACATTAATTGAGAGGAAAAATAAATTAATATTAAAGGGGCTACTTAAATCTCCTTTTCAGAGGCTATTTCTGGGTTAGAGGCTTCAACCCCTCCAAGATCCCATAAGAAAAAGAGTGATGAACATAAAAAGGCCAAGTCTCTTCCTTCGTCCCCAGCTGGGGACCCTCAGGAACCGAGACCCAAGAAAACTAAGCTTTCCAGTTCGGATTTGACTTCTTTGGCTCCAGCGCTTTTGGTGCCTAGACCTTTGGCACCATCTGAGACCTCCGCACCGACTAGTGTGCCCCATACTACATCGGTACCGAGGAGCTCCTCTGTTCAGACTCCCTTACCGGCACCGACTGTCCAGTCGATGCAGACTGTTATGACGTCTATGGATGTTTCGATGCCCATTTCCTTTTCGGCTCCGACAACTTACCCGGCACTGACTACCCTCTTGGTACCAACCATTCAGTTTTCATCACCGATGTATTCAGCAAAGGCCTTAGTGCCGACAACGACTTCTGTACCGACCTCATCGTCGGTGCAGACCACGCCTTCAACACTGATGATTTCCTCGGTGCAGACACCAGTAGTTCAGTACATTGCAGCTCCATTGTTCTCAGTGCAGACCACCTCCATGGTGGGTACCAAGTTTGCCCTGTCCTTGGATAGACCTGACTCTCCCTCAGCCATGTCCATGAAATCCACTAGAAGCCTCTCTGAACACGATGTGTTGTGTCTTGTGGATCAAGTGCTTTTGGTCAGAGGTATCTTGCCCCCCAGGACCTATCCTTCCTCGGGAGGTGATCACCCTTTACCAAAGACCCCTACTTATTCTCCTCCTTCATTGCCTTTGAAGCCCCTTGATATAGCACAGTCTTCCCTCCACTACGGTTCCTTTTATGGACCTCACTAAGGAGCCACAGTTGCCTTTGTGGCAGGAGAGTCTTGTCATGGCCCAGGATTTCAGCTGTGGCGTACATACTTTGGCATTTCACAGCCATCCAGGGACTCCGAGTCAGCAGGCTGAGCCACTTAGGTGAGGGGTGACCCCTGCCCTGGGCCCCCATCCCTCTTCAGGTGGACCGGCCTTCCAGCTTATGGAGAAGGCTCTGGCATCAGTTGGCGATCCTGTGCTATCTCTCTTCCCACCCTCCTCTCAACCGCAATGTACACAAGCCACTCCTAACAGACACCGGGCGCAAGGGCCTCAGGACATACTCCCACAAGAGACCCCTTTTGAGCTGTCTTCCCCAGCTTCTCCCTCTGAGGAAGATCATCAAAAGAGCTCTTGCAAGAGGAAGCACATGGACTCCACAGAGGAGTCCCTTACTGAAGACGCAGACTTTGATGATAGGGAAGGGTCCCCTTGATCACCCTCTGAGGTATCCTTTGGTGATATCCTTGAAATTCTTAAACTGAGAGGTGACTGGCAGTTCTCTAATCTGACCTCTGAAGATTCTGTGTTCCTGCAGGCCTTTCGTGCCCAGACCCCTACCTCCTGGGTTACTCCACCTGCCGACGAACTTGTCCAGCTCATCATGCAGCATGCGTGGAAAGCTCCTGACACTGTTGAGGCCATTCCCCGGAGGCCAGATAAAATGTTGTCCCCTCCTGCTAGTGATCTCCATTGGTCCAAAGGTCTTCCTGTAGATGCTTTGGTGGTGGCGGCCGCAACTAAAAAGGACCTGGAGGAAGAAGAAGAATGCCAGACTGTCCATCTGCCAAACAAATAGTCCTGGGCTCTGGACAGAATAGGGAAGTGTACTTTTGCATCAACGACCTTTGCAGTCAGGTCCCTGAACTATATGGCACATTTTACCAGGCTTCAAAGAGACTTAATTTCTGAACTCTCTGAAACTTTGGCTGGAGCTGTGTCTGATGAGGTCCATGACAGAGTGGCTTCTCAGCTAGCCACCATCAAATCAATATCTAACTCCTCCGTGCGTCTGATATCTCACGCATCAGAAGGAGCAGCTAGAGTGGCGGGTTCAGGCATTGTCCTGAGATGACATGCCTGGATGCGCTTGTGTAATTTTGCGTAACCCTTCAAGGCTTCCTTTCTCAATGCTCCCTACGAAGCCTTGTCATTGTTTGGACCCAAGGGTAAAAGCACACTGGCCAGATGTGAACAGGATGGTAAGACCCTTTCTGCTGTGGGTGTCCATTATTCTTCCCCTCAACAGGCTTTGTCCAGAAACCAGAAGAGTGGGAAGATATGGCGCAAAAAGTCTCAAGGTTCTTTCCGTGACACACAGGCTGAGATGTTCATCGTGTTTCACTGTTGCAGTCATGACTGTAGGGTTCTCCCCCTGCCAGCAGGCAGTCCTCGGTTGGCCAGAATCCCAAAGTCTGGGTCCGGCGTCGGCTGTTCAGCCATGCTTCCTGATGTCAGAGCACCAGGAGTACAAAGCTGACAGCCGACGCCATGTTCTCCAGTCTTTCTTGCCGTGCGGTGATAGCAGTTCACAAGTGCCGGTCGGCTGACTCCTGACAATTTTTTATAAACGTACTTCAGTCCAAAGACTTTCTTCTCCTACTCAAAGCTAAGTACCCCATTGGGGAAACTTGTTCTTGCTCCAGTCCGATGTCAGAAAAAGTTAATAATTGTATTTCATTTGAAAAGGAAATACCTCATAAGGATTTTCATTCTTACTGTATTCCTTGCTTAGGCCCTGACCACGACGTAGCTAGTTGTCGGTTTTGTGCTAGATTCAATCAACGTACGATTAAACGAAGGTACGATTTTGCATTTCATTACTTCGGTAGGCATTTTAATTATAAAATGTCGGATACGGTTCCGGCTACCAGAGTTCACAAATGGCGCAAGGATAAAGACAGGCCTCCGAGGACCAAATCAGACGATGTTGTACAAGCAGAGCCAGCTTCAGGTTTGGCCGTCGTCAGTGAGGCACTTTTGTAGCCCCTGTCATCGGACATTTCGGAACTGATGGCCGAAATGGACTCCCACGAGGAGCCAACTAGGCCTTTGAATATTTCTGTTGCAGGACCTTCGGACAATGCTCCTTCAGATGGGTCCGGAGCCACTGTGCAGGTACCGGCTTCCGAAGGGGTTTTCAGGCCTACTCAGCTTCTAATAAAGGCAAAGCCAAAGACAAAGGCAAAGACTCCTTCCAAATCAAAGACTGCAGCCCAGGCCTCTTCTGATCCTGCACCCAAGTCTCAGAAACAGTTACTTAAGATGGCGGAGGACTTACTTACTATGATTAGGGGTTCACATCCCCCTCCAGATAAAAGGCCAAGGCAGGAAGTTTATTATGACTCCTCTGATCAGGCTTCTGTTTCTTCAGTTTCTTCTTCTGACCAGGAATATTCTTTCCCTCCTGCTGAAGAATCCATTCCTTCAGCTTCTCCCCCTGAGGATTTTTCTTTTGGGGAAACTTTGCATGAAATGAGGGAACATTTTCACTGGGAAGGACAGAAGTACTCGGAATCTAAGAAAAGACTAAGGGATTTTCTTCTTCTTCCCCAACATAGACCCCTGGCTATTCCTCCTATTTTGGATATTGTGGATGATGCTTTTTCGGAGGTTAACTTAACTCCTGACTCTTTTCCTCCAGCTCCTGTTAAGCCAGACAGATATTATAGGGTTCCTGATTCCCACCAGTTTTTATACAAGAATCCTACTGCTGACCCTGAAACCATTTCTCAGGGTCCTAAGGGGGTTAAGGCCGCTTCTGCTAAAAACCCCATTCCCACTGAAAAGGATTCCAGATCTTTAGAAAGATGGGGCAAAAAAGTGTACACTTCTGCTACTTTATCTATTAGGGCTTTAAACTGTCAGTTTCATATGCTGAAATACCAGCAATTTCTTCTGTCTGTTTTAAAACAAAAGCTAACTTCCATTTCCGCCTTTGCAGAGGATAAGGAATTACATGACTTAATGCATGCCACTGAACAAGTTGGGAAGCATGGTTTACACTGTGGATTTGATGCCTTAGAGGCTTCTTGTAGGGCTGCTGCCTCTGGCACAGTCATTAGAAGGCATGCATGGTTAAAGGAACAAAATTTGCCAGATCAAGTAAAGGCTAAATTATTGGATGCTCCTGTTCAGCATAATGTTTTATTTGGATCTAAAGCTGAAGAGGTGATAAAGAAGATGGAGGACAAGGCAAAATCCATGCAAACGGTTAAAGATTTCTTACAAGTACAGCCACCCAGATTTAGTAGGAATTGGCCTACAAAAAATTGGTCCTTTCCCAATTCAGACAGGCCTCAGAGGGGTAGATACAGACGCCCCCGAGGAAGGCCTCACATGCAAGCCTCTTATAGATCAAGACAGTGGACTGCTTCCACCCCTAGGGGAGGAGAGGACAGGTCGCAAGCTCATAGAAAACAGACTCAATGACTCCCTCTGTTGGGCTGCAGGAACTTCTTGCCTGGAAGCCCCTCTCGGAGGAAAACTTTCTCTTTTTCACCTAAATTGGACTCATATAACCCAAGACAAGTGGGTTCTAGATGTGGTTTCAAGAGGTTACAAATTCCATTTTCATATCCTACCAAGACCAAGCGGATGGCCAGATCTTCCAAAACATCAATGGTTAGAGGCCTTAAACCAGGTGGAAGCTCTCTTGGCTATGAAAGCCATAGAACTAGTTCCACTTTCAGAGATGGGACAAGGTTTTTACTCAAGGCTCTTTCTAGTCCCCAGGAAGCAAAATTCATGGAGACCCATTCTGGATCTGTCAGTCTTGAACACTTTCCTCGAGATACCAAAATTCAAGATGCTTACTCTACAGCAGCTACTTCCAATGCTGACCAAAAATGCATGGATGGTAACTTTGGATTTAAAGGAGGCATACTTACACATTCCCATCAGGCAGGAATGCAGAAAATACCTCAGGTTCAAGGCCGGATCGAGGCACTATCAATTCTCTGCGCTGCCCTTTGGATTGTCTACTGCCCAGGGTCTTCACCAAATGCCTGGCTCCAGTAGTAGCTTATTGCAGACTCAAGGGAATTCAAATTTACCCTTATCTGGATGACTGTCTTATTCAGGCAGACAGCAAGGATGTCTTACTCCAGCATCTAGAGTTTGTTCAGAATCTTCTCAAGTTCCTGGGATTCACTGTAAACATAAAAAAGTCAAATTTGACACCCTCACAACAGATAATATTTCTGGGCGCTTCTCTAAACACAACAACCCAGATGGCATTTCTGACATACGAAAAACAATTACAGCTGGCTTCAACTTTCAAAACCTTGGCAACATTAACTCAGCTATCTGCAAGGAGATTCCTGCAGGCTTTGGGTTACATGGCCTCCTGCATCCTTCTCGTACCATATGCAAGACTACATATGAGGAAAATACAGTGGTACCTAAAAAGTGTATGGTCTCAGCATTGCCACAGTTTAGACATACAGATCTCCATCCTGCCTTGTCTTCAAAAGGAATTCCTTTGGTGGTCAAAGGCATGTACTCTAAACAAAGGAAAGCCCTTCTATCTGCCTCCTGCCACTCAGATACTAACCACGGACGCCTCAGATTATGTATGGGGAGCCCATTTTCAAGGCAACTGTCTGCAGGGTCTTTGGACAAAGGATGAGAAGCACCTGCATATCAATTTAAAGGAAATGTTAGCCGTTCAGAAAGCTCTATTGGCCTTCAGGAATCTTCTACAACCAGGACAACTACCGATACGGACAGACAACACCACAGTTATGTAGTACATAAACAAGCAAGGGGGATCTCTTTCCTATCCCCTTTGCAGACTAGCCATGGATCTTTGGAACACAGCTCTAGCTTGCAAACTGGACCCTTCAAGCTCAGTTTCTACCAGGGAAGCGAAACTTCCTGGCAGACAGTCTGAGCAGAAACCTGTCGGACCCACATGAATGGATGCTGGACACCGAAATATTCAAGATGATTACAGCAGTCTGGGGATGTCCTCACATAGACCTCTTTGCATCCCACCTCAATCATCAACTACAGATTTTTTGCACCAGGACATTCCACGAACTAGCTTGGAAAGTGGATGCTCTATCATTCATTTGGAGAAACCTCTCGGGGTATGCCTTTCCGCCTCTTCCTCTTCTTCCACAGGTATTATTAAAGATCAAACAGGACAAGCCCAAGATGATAATCTTGCTGGCCCCAAATTGGCTTCGACAGTTTTGATACCCAACACTGAAAAACCTTTGTCTGGAGCCTCCTTGGGTTTTACCACAGACTCCGAACCTTCTGTCCCAACACCAGGGTCAGGTTCTGCACTCCCATGTCAAAACTCTCAGCCTGGCGGCCTGGTTAATCCAGGGTCTTTGATTCATTCTCTCCTACCCAAGCAGGTTATGGATGTCATTTTAGAAGCCAGACGTCCTAGCACTAGAAAATCTTATGCAGGAAAATGGAAAAGATTTTGTTCCTGGATGCAGGCTCAGGATTCTGATCCTCTTCTTCCTAACATTCCTCTGATTTTACTTTACCTTACAGACCTCTTACATAAGGGTCTCTCTTTCTCTTCAATAAAGATACATGCCTCTGCTATTTCTACTTATTATAATACAGACCATCCAATCTTTTCCCACCAGCTCATGAGACAGTTTCTCAGAGGAGCTAAAACTTAAGGCCCCCTAGATCTCCTCCCATTCCTGCTTGGGATCTCAACTATGTTTTGGAAAAACTCACCTTACCTCCTTTTGAGCCTGCTGCCACAGCTGACATCAAGTTTTTATCTTGGAAGACAGCTATCCTGTTAGCTCTGACCTCTGCCAGGAGAGTCTCGGAGTTGCAAGCTCTCATGGCTGCGGACCCTTATATTATTTTTGATCAAGACAGGGTGTCTTTAAGGGCTAATCCTACTTTTATGCCTAATGTGATTTCCAAAGTGGCTTTAAATCAAACTATTCACTTGCCAACTTTTTTCCCCACTCCTCAAAATAAGGGGGAAAGGATCTTGCATTCCTTGGATGTACACAGACAACTACGTTTTTACCTGGACAAAACCAAGGACATCAGGAAATCAGAGCAATTGTTTGTTTCTTATGCTTCAAGTTCCCATGGTAAAGCTATTTCAAAACAGACTATTTCCAAATGGATTGCTCATGGAATCAGATTTTGCTATTCACACCATGGAAAGCAAATCCCAGGGAGTATAAGGACTCACTCTACCAGAGCTGCTGCCACTTCAGCTACCTTCCTCAGGGGAGTTCCTACCAAAGACATTTTGGAAGCTGCAACTTGGAGTTCAGTGCATACTTTTTCCAAGCACTACAATCTACCTCTTTACTCTAAGTCTAGGGCAGGCTTTGCTTCTGCTGTCTTGCAGGGCCTTTTAGCTGCCCCCTCTTCTTTATGACCACCTCCCTTTTATTCTGCTTTGGGATTCAACCCTACAGTCATGACTGCAACAGTGAAACACGATGAACATAGTACAGTTGTGTACACTTACCATAAATGTAGATGTTTGAGTGTCTTCACTGTTGCAGTCTGGTCCTCCCTCCTGTCCCCTCTTATTTTTTCTTTTGTGTGGTTCCTTTCTTCACCCTTCTTTTGAGGTGTATTTGCAAAGGGTATGGGATCTTTCTCATTTTGGAGCACCTGACATCTGGGGCAAGAAAAACTGGAGAACATGGCGTCGGCTGTCAGCTTTGTACTCCTGGCGCTCTGACGTCAGGGAGCATGGCTGAACAGCCGATGCCGGACCCAGACTTTGGGATTCTGGCCAACCGAGGACTGCCTGCTGGCAGGGGAGAACCCTACAGTCATGACTGCAACAGTGAAGACACTCGAACATCTACATTTATGGTAAATGTACACAACTGTACTTTCTCCCCTTGAGGCAGAGGGGGAAACTCTCAGGGAAGACACCCCTTTCGGGGCAGAGGGGGTCCACGTAACCAGGGTTCCAGGGATTCAGTCCTACCAGCGCTCCTGAAGAGCAGCTCAACTGCTTTCCTCTGGAAGTGGTTGGGGGTTGTTTCTCTTTGTACTCTTCTGCCTAGCTAACCATTACCACCGATTCTTGGGTACAAAGGATAATAACCAGAGGTTATCATATCCCCTTCAACCTTTGTCTCGCTCCCCTAACAAGCTTACCTGACATTCTACCCAGTCAAAAGGAAGAAGCAGCGTTTGAGATTTCAAAGTTGCTAAGAAAAAGAGTCATCCCAAATAGTTCCTCCAGGCCAGATAGGATCCGGATTCTACTCGAGACTATTTTTTGGTGCCAAAGAAAACCAGGGACTGGAGACCAATTGTGGATCTCAGTGTATTGAACAAGTTTGTAAAAGTGCAGAAATTATGGATGGTCACAATAAAGTCTATCCTTCTGCTTTTGGAAAAAGATGATTGGATGTGCTTGATAGATCTTCAAGATGCGTACTACCACATAAAAGTGGACAGACCATCAAGAATATTTCTTCGCTTCCGTGCAGGAGCTAGTCATTACCAGTTCAGAGTACTGCCCTTCGGACTCTTTACAGCCCCCAGAGTGTTCACAAAGTGCATGGCAGTCATCACAGCTCACTTGCAACTACAAGGATTCCAGGTGTTTCTATACCTAGATGACTGGCTCATCTCCGCCCCCACCAGACATCTATTGGAAGAAGCCCTGGCATACTCTCTCCTCACTGCAGAAAGGCTAGGCATAACCATAAACTGGCAAAAATCCAATCTTACCCCGTCTCAGTCCACAGAATTCATAGGGGTCATCTTGAATACAAAAAAATTGCAGAGCATCCATTCCAGGGCACAGAATTCTAAGGATAAAGCAGCAACTGATTCCAATCCTTTCAAGGGAGAAATCCACAGCTCATTCTGTTCTCCAGTTGTTGGGTTCCCTGACAGCCTCCATTACAATTGTCCCCCTGGCCAGGTTTCACATGAGGCTTCTACAATGGCTACTGCTCACCCAATGGTATCCCTTTCAGTACCCTCTTTCAGCCAAGATTCGGGTAACTCACAGGTGCAAACAAGATCTAAATTGGTGGATGGCGCACAATCCATCACAATGGTCTCACCCTTTCTCCCCGCAACAGCCAAAGGCTACAGTGACCACGGATGCCTCCCTGATGGGGTGGGGGGGGCTATTTCAGGGACAGACAGTCCAAGGTACTTGGTCCAAAATGGAGGCCCATCTGCATATAAATGTTCTAGAGCTGAGGGTGGTGCTTCTGGCGTTGCAAGCATTCCATCCCCTGCTGCCGTCTGGGACTGTTGCGATACAATTAGACAACATGGCGGTGGTCTGGTACATCAACAAACAAGGTGGAACCAAATCTTACCCACTCTGAGGCCATGAGTTTATGGCAATGGGCGATGGCTACCAACCGCTTTCTTCTAGCAATGCACAGTTCCAGGAGTTCCAACATGATAGCAGACAGACTCAGCAGGTGTATTTTACAACCTCACGAATGGTCCCTGAATCCTGTGATAGCGGCGGAGATTTTCAACCACTGGGGTCTTCCTTGCTGTGACCTCTTTGCGTCCCCGACCAACTACAAATGCAGCAACTATTTCACCCTGATTCCCCCTCTGGGACAGTCACCCAGGGATGCTCTAGTTCACGATTGGCTCTCAGGTCTGCTTTATGCATTTCCACCTCTCCCCCTCATTCTCCAGTTTCTGAAGAAAGCCCGCCGGTTGAAGAGCAAAGTAATCCTCATAGCACCATATTGGCTTTGTCAGATTTGGTTTCCCTTCCTTTGGCCTCACCTGCTAGATCAACCGTGGATTCTCCATCCAGTCCCGGGGTTGATCTCCCATCCGCAGAATCTGATTCACCCCAACTTGAACATCCTGAAGCTCACAGCTTGGCTCCTCCAATTCCTTTGATTGCCAAGCAGAATGATCTTTCTTTGCCAGTACGTGACATTCTTTTGTATCTCATAAGTCTTCCACCAGAATTACATATCTCAGCAAGTGGAAAAGATTTACTTTTTGGCTGAAAGAAAAACAAGTAGATCCCTTTTCAGCACCAGTGTCGATAGTACTGGAATATCTGTCTACCCTATTTTAGTCCGGTCTATCTGCCTCTACCATTAGAGTTCATTTGGCTGCAATATCTAATTTTCATGATGGTGTCCAAGACTCTACTCTTATGTCACACAAATTATGCAAGACTTTCATAAAAGGCGTGAATCATCTAATACCCCCTTTTAGAGAACCTACTCAACCATGGGACCTGTCATTAGTCCTACAAGCTTTGACAATGCCACCTTTTGAACCATCTTCTTCTTGCGACCTCAGATATTTGTCATGGAAGACCTTGTTTTTGGTCACCATTACTTCGGCCAGACATATCTCTGAGCTTCAAGCCTTATGCATCAAGAGACCATATTTGATTTTTCATAGAGATAGTGTCATTGAGAACTAATCCTTCCTTTCTGTCAAAAGTGATCTCTGAAATGTCCATTAATCAAACCATTGAATTGCCAGTTTTCTTCCCCAATCATTCAAACAGTGGAGAGTATTGCCTACATACCCTAGATATTCACAGACAAATTTGCTTCTACTTGAACAAGACTAAGGCTTCTCGTAAATCAGACCAGTTATTTTTGGCCTATTCTGGACCTAGATTAGGATGTGCTGTTGCTAAAATCACATTGGTTAAATGGTTAAAAGACTGCATAACCTTCATTTATAGAAAACGTAATATTCCATTACCTACTACCATAAAGGCTCATTCTATAAGGTCGGTGGCAACTTCTGCTGCCTTCCATGCCAGAGCCTCTTTACATGACATTTGTGCAGCTACAACTTGGGCTACTCCTCATACCTTCATCAATCATTACAAATTGGATTTGGCCTCCAGGGGAAGAGCATCTTTTGGTTCTATGGTGCTCCGGAATGTCCTTCCATGAGAGCCTGCCAGGAATAAAGGTAGCTGGGGACTCTGTCCCACATGTAGAGAATGAACGAGGATTAACAATATCAGATAAAGATGTTATGTCTTACCATAACGTTCCATCTGTATTGTTGATCCTCATTCAGTCATTACGACCCTCTCTCCTTCCCCCTCCTATGGCTTCTAGTGGATCTCACCATCCGGTTCTGTTAGGTCATTTGACCAGAGGAAGCCTCTACCTTCTTTTGACTTGCAAACTCAATCTGAGGTAACAGGGAGAGGGGAATTCTGGGTAAGAGTTTTTAGCTTGAGAGTTTGTAGCTGGCACTAGCTTGAAAGATGGCCGGCTCGGTACCGATACCCCACACATAATGACTGAACGAGGATCAACAATATAGATGGAACGTTATGGTAAGACATAACTTCTTTTTATGAGTTGTTTATTTTCAAAGCAAAGGGTTCCGGTGGGACTGTAGGATGTTAGAATGTTCTTAAGTGCAGGGCAGTTGTTTGGGTTGTAGACAATTTTGTGTGCTATGGACAGTTGAAGGAGGTTAATGTGATCTGGAAATTCCATCCAGTTTAATTATCTTAAGGATTGTCAGCGGTGTGAGCAGAAGGAGCTGCCTGTCACAAATTTGGCAATTTTATGGTAGCAAGACTGGAGCTTATTTTGTAGTGATGAGTGCAGGTTGGTGAAAATGGGGGCACCGTATAAGAGGGAGGGGAGCAACTAATTGTTGGCGAGAGCTTTTTTGGAGGTGTTGTCCATAAAATGTTTATGTTTGTGTAGGGCTCCTAATTTGCAGTGTTTTTTTTATGGCATTACAAATGTGGTGTTCAAATTAAGTTTATTGTTAATAGTAATACCGAATAGTTTAGCATGGGATATGATTTCAATTTCTGTGTTGTTTTGTATAAAATATGAAAGTCAGATGAAAGGGGTTTTGCTGTGAAGAGTAGAAGCTTTGTTTTTTTGGCATTAAGGAGTAGTTGTGATTTGGTTAACCAGACTTCGATTGCAGTGAAGGTATCTTGTGTTATTTGCTGAAAGTGTTGTAGGTTATTTGAGGCGGAGATTATGGTAGTATTATCTGCATATTGGATAATAGAGTTTAGAGGAGAAGCAGTGTGAAGGATGCTAAAAATTTTAAGATTAAAGGTCCAAGTATGGACCCTTGTGCTACTCCACTTTGGTATTCTGATAGAGTATTTTGCCATTTTACGCATTGTTGCCTGTTTGCGAGGTAGCTGTTAAACCATTGGTGGGTGGGTGGGGTGCACCCAGTATTAGAAAGGTGTTGCAGAAGTTTTTTGTGTGATACTATATCAAAAGCCTTTGCCGGATCTAGTAGTAGTAAAACAGAACTAATATTACCAGAGTTGATGGATTTTTGAACAGTATCCATGAAGGGGAAAGCAGTGCTTGTACTGTGTGAAGGGTGAAAGCCCTGTTGGGTGGGAGTGAGTAGATTGTTGTGTGTGAGATTATGAAGTAGTTGTTTATGAATGCATTTTTCGAGGAGTTTGGATAGTGGGGAGATGATAAAGATTGGGCGATAGTTAAGAGGGTATATTTGGAGTTACCTTCTTTGTGAAGAGGGTTCATTGGAGTTATCTCCTTTGTGAAGAGGGCTGATGGATTTTTTCCAGAGGTTGGGGACATAAGAGTCTGTAATCGAGTGGTTGATCAGAATGCTAACAGGATATGCTATGGCCTCAACAGCGAGTTTTAAGTATTTTGGTGGGAGATCAGAGGAGAGAAAGCATGATTTAAATTTTTTGAGGAGTTTCTAGATTTCTGTGGTTGGTACTGGTTGTAGTGAGAAGGGGGTAGATGGTGTAGCATTACTTTGATGAAGGGGAGAAGATTTGTCTATGTGGGGGGGGTCTTTCTAAGTTAGGACTGCTTTCATGGGATAGAGGTAGAGGGGGACTGGAATTTGCTAAGGTGGGGGTATAGGAAGAGGAATCTGTTATTAATTTGTGTATGCTATTTATATAATATGAATTGGGGTGGCCACGGTGGTGCAGCAGTTAGCATTGCCACCTCACAGCAAGAGGTTCTCTGGTTTGATTTCCGGCTGGGGTGCCTTCTGTGCATAGTCTGCATGTCCTCTCTGTGGTTGTGTGGGTTTCCTCTGGGTGCTCTGGTTTCCTCCCACATACCAAAGACATGCTGTAGGTGGACTGGACACTCTAAATTGGACTTAGGAATGAGTGCGTGCATGTGTGTACCTTCTGTAAAACTCCAGTGCCAATCATGAGCAGACAGGTGATCCGCTGTGGTGACCCCTAACTGGGAAAAGCCGAAAGAGGAAGAAGAAGATGATCTATAAAATATGAACTGAGCATAGTAGCTATTTGCAAGGGGGTTTCATCTGGGCATGGTGATGGGTTTTGTTTGGTGCCAGGGGTAAGGAGATTAGTGATACTTTTCCAGAATTGTTTTGGGTTGTTTCTATGGTTAGTCAATTGGTTGGAGAAATATTTTTTTTTGTCAGGACATACTAGCTTTTTAGCTTTGATTCATAACTGTTTGTATCTAAGTAGGTTTGCAGACATAAATAAGAGCAATGTGGAAGAAGGACACCCTGACAGTTCTAATAGTAATAGCAGCAACAGGTCTAATAAAAAAAGAAGTTACAGTCATACTTAGATATGCTACCAATACATGTAACCCCATATGAATTACAGAAGGCGGCAGCTCTGGGCACATAGTGGGTGCTGAGAAGATTACTCTTGACTAACATCAAAGACTGAAACTGCACTAATTTCAAGAACTCTAATCAAACTCTGACTTAGCAATGAAGTCCATTCCCATCATGGTATTAGAAATCAAAAAAACTTGGAGAAATTAATGTTGCAGTGGACCCAAAACACTCTGTGGTGCCAACTAGTAGATCCTATTGTTCATCTCCCAGGCTCATGCTTGTAAATGTTTCACTTCCAAAGCCCCTGTTACACATTACCAAGGGTACCAGAACTTGTCAGAGATTTGGGATTCATGGCTAGAGTTAAAAAGGCCCCAGTGGTCGTTTATTTATTTAACATTTGTTTACCAGGAAAGTTCAACTTGGAACGAGCCAATTTTAGCCTAGTAAACACATAAGAACCTATGTCATAGCTGGCAAAGATGTTCAAGACTTGTGGATTTCATTTGAAATGGTAGCTACAGATGCCAGACCTGACTGTGAGCAGTCCATTTTTCCTTCTCTCCCCTGCAGTAGCTATCTTCATGGATGCCTGCACTGCAAAGTAAGCAAGGCATTATCAAGGGTAGCCAGTCCAAGGAGTATGACCACAAACAGAGACCAGTCTGACTGTTCACATGTTAGAGGTAAAGGACAATTTTTACTTTACAGGCCTTTTAGGACTCCACCCACAGTAACACAATGTCTGTGGTTTGTTATGTAAACAACTCACTCTTGCTTCCTCTGTTAAGGGAGTGATGAGAGTATGGAAGTGAACATTGTCTGGGAACAACATTAAGATGAGCAGTCCTATCCTAGAGAAAGCAGCTTCTCCGCAGGCAGGGAGTGATGAGAATATGGGATTGAGCATTGTCCAGGAACAGCTTTCTGATGGGCAACTCTATTCTAGGGAAAGCAGCTTCTCCGCAGGCAGGGAGTGATGAGAGTATGGGATTGAGCATTGTCCAGGAACAGCTTTCTGATGGGCAGTCCTATCCTAGGGAATGCAGCTTCTCAGCAGGCAGGGAGTAATGAGAATATGGGAGTGAACATTGTCTGGGAACAACTTTAAGATGAGCAGTCCTATCCTAGAGAAAGCAGCTTCTCAACAGGCAGGGAGTGATGAGAATATGGGAGTGAGCATTGTCCAGGAACAGCTTTCTGATGTGCAACTCTATTCTAGGGAAAGCAGCTTCTCAGCAGGCAGGGAGTGATGAGAGTATGGGAGTGAGCATTGTCCAGGAACAGCTTTCTGATGGGCAGCCCTATCCTAGGGAATGCAGCTTCTCAGCAGGCAGGGAGTAATGAGAGTATGGGAGTGAACATTGTCCGGGAACAACTTTATGATGGGCAGTCCTATCCTAGGGAAAGCAGCTTGTATGGGAGTGAGCATTATCCAGGAACAGCTTTCTGATGGGCAGTCGTTTCATAGGGAAAGCAGTTCTGCAGCAGACAGTTGTCTTCTGATGCCACTCATTATAACAGACCCCCCTTCCATCACTGGGAGAAACATTGCTGTGGTTCCCAACCAGCACCAAGTGCAGGAACTTCCACTCCTTCATCTGTGCTGATTGAAGAAATGGCCCTAGGATTCCTTTATACTTTTCTCCCATTTCCTGTCATTCCAAAATTAATTCTAAAAAGCAGGCAGAACAATTCCAGGGTTATTCTCATAGATCCATATTGACCTTGACAAGTTTGGTTCCATCTGCTGTGGCCTAATCTTCTCAAATAGCTGGTATAACTGGCACCCTTCCAAACCCACCTGATAGACTTGCCCAGCAAGCCTCAACAGGAACTTCACTTCTTTCCTCTAACTGGATGGTTATTACAGTTCCATTGATGACGAAGTACCCTTTCTTTCCTGACAGGATGGTTGCGATCTTACTTCTGACCATAGACCCAACCTCAGAAGAACACACAAAAGTAAATAGATGTATTTTTCTGTATGGGGTACTTTGAAAGATTTTGATCCCTGTACTGCTCCAGTACCAGCCCTATTGGAGTTTCTGTCACATATTTTTGATACTGGGTAATGTAGTTCCTTCAATAAAGGCACCTTCTTGAAAGTACCTTTCTTATTTGTTCTCTTATCAAGGGTCCAGTCTTTCTTTATAAATTTCACTTTGTATTAGGAAAACGCACTCCTAGTCCATTTGAATGATGTTCTAAAGTTTAAATGAAATGCTTATCCTGGAAAAATATATTTCTGGTGGTATGATTCCTGCACAGAATCATAGGAACTCCGTTGGGGACTACTGCTGAGTTATGTCTTCATGTTGAGTATCCAGGAGTAAAACTGTTTTTTGTACCTCTCTTTCTACAACAAACTGGCATTGTTACACTCTGAGTCATTGTCAGTTCCCATTATTTTTTTAGTTCTTCTAACTACTCAGTACAATGGCCTGTTCTTTACCAGCCTTTATCTTCCCCCTCAATATACACCCAATTTGGCAGACATATTTATTAGTGCTCCCAACCATAGGACATGTGGTCGGACAAACCATTCTTTTAATCTCCCCTATTAACTACAGCAAATTCCAATGCTTACCACTGTGGTAGGGGTGCATATTAAGTGGAGGATAGTCCATCCTTATGGTCCTCCCTGGGAGACTAAAGGGCATGTCACTCCTCCAGACATGGGAGCAGTTATTTTAACTTGCAAGGCTTCCAAGACCCCCCCCCATCTCCCTTAGTTTTTCCCCATGCAAAACATGCACTTTACTCTGACACCAGTGAGGTTTGGGTTCAGACAGGCCCCCTGGTCTATCTTCTACATGTCTATCCCCATCTACTATTAATCTAGAAGTTTCTGTGCAAAGCCATCAGGCTAAAGACCGCCATTATCATCCTTGGCCTCTTCTGGCATCATTGTTCTCTTGGCTCCCATCTGTCTGGTCACCATTTGAAATAATCTCCAAGAATTAGGTAGCCCAATTTAGATCTCCCATCTCTTTTGTCAGAGATCAAATATTTCAAATTCCATATTCCTTAACTAAGGGCATGGCTTTACCAAATCCAATGATAATATGATGGTCTAGCCTCTCTTCTCCCTAACCACGAAGGATCCTTGAACCAGTGAACAATTTTGATATAAAAATTATTTTACAAAAACAAAAGGCTTTTGCAGCTTCAGGCTTTGTATGCCAGACTACCTACATAGGTTCATAGGTTCATAGGTTCATACTAGGCTATCTGCCCGAGGGCATTTACAAGCCTAGCCCATAGTTTTGTGGCTTACGCCACCCCTTTAGTATGGGGAACTATACCCATTATTTTGCTGTGCCTCTGTTGAGCAGTGACACTGAGGTAATCCCTGGGGTATATCTGCGATCTCCCATCCATTGGTCAAGATTTCTCTTGAACAAGGCCAGCGAGGTGCTCTGCCTCACATATACCGGGATTTTATTCCACAGCATAGGGAGTCTTTGGGTGATGAATCTATCCCTCCAGCACGTCCTATTAATAGCCGTGTCGAGGTTTAAGTCTCCCGCCCTTGTGGCTCTGACGGATCTAGATTTTTGAGGTGAAGCATATTCATCAAATCTGGGTTTGACATGGCCTTGTATGTTAGGCAAAGGTCACCTCTGAGCAGCGGTGGCGACTGAATAGAGCTGGAGTTCTTTCAGTCGGGCAGCATAGGACAGATGTTTGAGACCCTTTATCCTTTTGGTGAGGAACTTTTGTGGCCTCTCCAGCTGCTGCAAGTGTCGGGTCAGATACATTCCGAATGGGGCATTGTACTCAATCATTGGTCTGATGAGTGATGAGTATAGGGAGACTATGACCTCCCTTGATCTAGATGAGAATCCCTTCATGATAAGGTGGGCAATGTAGAAGGTCTTCCTAACTACTTTAGCTACATGGGTGTCGAATGACAGACTACTCACAAAGTTAGGGTATTCCGCTAGACCAATTTTTTCCTTTATACCCATAAAGGCCAAAGAGACAATCTTTTATCAGTCCATATATTTGCCAGTTATCTCTTCTCTGGTCATCTACTGTATTTTGCTGATTTGCTCCCAATTTGGTTGAAATTGCATTATCGTCCTGGAATCCTTTGTACCAAATCTATAACTACTACTTCAACATTTCCTCTTGAGCTTCCTTTGGCAGTGTCTGTCCTAATGTCTCTTTGTTAAAGAGTCATACCCTTGTGACACATTACAATTTGGGTACTGTCTCCAGAAATAGTCCATCCTTTGATTCAACAGTGCTTCGGTATTCCCTTTCTCCAAATCCATGGTTTCATCTGCCTTTCTCACAGAGTCTCTTTTGATAATATCTCTTCTACTGTCACTTGACCAATAAATGATACTTTTGTGATGCATTATGACCTGGGCATTGTCTCCAGAAGCAGACCTTCTTTTGGTTTGACAGTGCTCTGGCATATCCTTCTTTGAGGGCTTGCCAAGAGTTACATAGCTGGGGATTCTAAACCATCATTGAGGAAGAATGAAAAGGACAACATCAGCTTTAAGAGTTATGTACATACCATAACTTGGCATATTTGTTGCCCATCTTCATTTTTCCTCACCTTCTCTCTCAGCCATCCTCTGGCCTTATCATTTTTAGAAGGCTATTGGATGATACAACAATCTTTTAGTTCCAGGTTTGAGTTTTAATTTGTACTTTTATCTGTCCTGTCTATATAAACAAGTAGAAATAGATAGCAAACTCGATCTGAGGGATAAGAGATAGTGTAGTGCATTATGGGAAGAAGGAGGAGCTCGAGACTAGGATCTAACGTCTGGAAAATGTGTCCGACTCGGATATGAGGATTGGCTCCATAACCCATCACTGAGGAAGAATGAAAATAGACAACACAGAGGCCAAGTTATGGGACGTACATAACTCCTAATTTCTTTTCCTGTAGATTCACAATCCCAGTTCTTGGCTTCAGAAGAAACTTGTTCCTCATCACCCCCCTTGGAGGACTTTTCCATTTCACAGACCATAGCCAAGATGAATGAGGTGTTTTTGTGGGAAGAAGTGGATGTTCCCCCTGAACTGAGGAGACATTATGATGTTTCAAGAAGGTATACATCATCCTACTCTTATACCTGCTATAGTGACAACCTTGGGGGATGTATGCAATGCTGCCTGTAATCATCTTGGTTGTCATACTTCACTTCCCAAAAACAGACTTTACAAAGTTTCTAAAGCAAATAAGTATTTATTCTCTCACCTTAGGTCGTATCCTATGGATATATCTATGTCTTCAGCAGCTGGGAACAGTCCCCTCGGGGCAAAGAGGGAAAGGTATTAGACAGAATATTTCTTTCCTCCATTTTGGCATACAGAATTCTTAACTACCAGGCACATATGTGGATGTTTGCTCTCTTTTGTGTAGACAGTTCTGCCACACTTCCTTTAGAATGTAGCTGCTATCTGAATGTAATTGTTTTTAATCTTTCTCAAGTATTGAAACATATCATGTAAAGTGTGTGTGATTGTGCAGATACTGTGTATAGGGCCACTGCTGCTGCTGCCTTAGCATTGAGGAGATATGCCGGGGTACATAACCAAAAGTTTGCTCATGAAGTAAAGCCTGAAATTTTAAATTCAGCTGTAGATAAGGAAGCTTTGTTTGGCCCGTCTGCTACTCAGGTCCTCAAACAATTCGATAAAAGAGGGAAATTAATCCAAGGAGTCTCAAAGATTTTTCAGTTCCCACTCTATAAATTTCGAAAATCCTGTCTTATATTTTAAATAACAGAACAAGAAATTCCTGCCTTCTCGAGCTAAACAGGGAACAAAAAAAACAAACAAAAAACAGTAGATGGAGGGGAACAACAAGAAGCAATGATGTTTTCCAAAAATGGACAGTCTGATATTTAAGAATGACTATACCAGCATTTTATCCCCCATGCCCTTCCCTCCTGCCTCTGTCTGTCAAACTCTTTCCCAGAAACTAGCTCTTTATATTCCAATTTGGAAACTGATTGTTTCAGACTCTTTCGTACTAAAACTGGTTCAGGAGGGTTACAGTTGGCACTGGATACTAAGATCACCCTTCTGAGGAATTTCTCCCTATCCTCCAGACCAAACAGAGTTTTCCTCAGGTTCTTCATCAGTTAATCACCCTAGGAGTCCTGGAACCATGCATTAAAATCAAAGGGGCAAAGGCTTCTATTCCAGAATTTTTTTGGTACCACATAGAGTCATCTTGGAGACCAGTAATACATATTTCCTTTCTAAATCAGTTTATAAAAGTACCAAAATTCAAGATGTTGACCCTTCAGATTCTGTTACCTGTCATCCCTCAAGGAAATTGTATGGTAACATTAGATCTAAAAGATGCTTATCATTATATTCTGATAACCACAGGCTTCAGGAAACTTCTCAGATTCTCTGTGAGCGGATCACATCATCAGTTCTGTACATTACCCTTTGGGTTATCTACAGCTCCCAGGGTGTTTACAGAGGATCTGTCTCCAGTCATAGCTCAATGTAAACTCCAAGCTATTCACATTTTTACTTATTTAGATAACTTACTTATCTTTGCATGGTCTTTTCCCAGATGTCAGGAGTCCTTAGTATGTTTTTTTTGTCTTCTGACCATTCTGGGATTCTAGATAAATATTCATAAATCCTTCTTGACACAATCACATAGGATTGTCTTTCTGGGCTATCTTTTTGGCGCCTCTCAGCAGAAAGTCTTTTTGACACAGAAAAAGGTGGATTTTTATATGGAGATGCTTAGGAAAGTTTCCAATTAGTCTCAAGATTTCTGCAAGAGAATTTCTCAGGGTCATAGAGTTCTTGACTTCCATGATTCGTTTGATTCCTCACTCAAGGTTACATGTGAGAAAAAATCAACAATTTCGAAAAATATACATGGATCCAACATTTGCATCCACTGAAATTTCAGATTCCAATTTTGGGCTTTGTCAAAAAGGACCTGCACTGGAGGAGACATCAGACAGAAACAAATCAAGGTCCCCCCACTTTTCCTCACATCCCAAGCCAATCTATAACCACAGGTTCTTCAGATTTCACTGGGGGTGGGTAGTTGCCATGGGGGTAAATGTGCAAGGTCTGTGGAATTCCTCAGTCAGACCAAAGTACATAAATAGCGAAGAAATGGTGGTGGTGATTCATGTCTTGAATTCTCTTCATCATCTGTACAGGTAATTGCACAGAACACTACTATTATGTGGTACATAAAGAAATGGGGTAACACAAGATCTTACCCTCTGTGTCAGCTGGCTATGACAGCTTGAGAGTTTGCTATACAGCATTCCTTAACTCTACGAGCATCCAACATTCTGTCAGAGCAAAATGTGGTGAACAAACTGTGCAGGACCTGGAGGAATGGGAGGGGTCTTTCAGGAATGTATACCATTGTGGGAAACACCAAAAATAGGTCTGTTTGCCTCCTTTCAAATCAGAAATCTGAACAAATTCTGCTCTATGGCTCCTTGCAAACAAGTCTGAAAACAAATGCTTTTTCATTCTCATGGTCGGGAATGTTCCTTTATGCCTTTTCACCCTTTCAACTGATATCCAATGTAATTCTAAAGATTTAGAATGACTCCCCAAAATAATTGTGGTGACTCCATTTTGACCTAAACAACATTGTTTTTTCATAAAATTAGATAAAGGCAGTTGCCACAAGCTTCCTCACAGACAGAACCTACTCACACAAGGTAAGGCAAGTTTGATATACCTGAATCTCAAACAGTGTCAGCACAGACTGAACCTTCTCACACAAGGTAAGGCAAGTTTGATATACCTGAATCTCAAACAGTGTCAGCTAACTGTCTAAATAATTGAATTTTGATACCTTTTAGACACCTCTTTCATGAAAATATGCTGTGGGTCCTAAAGGATGCAAAAAAAAAAAAGAAACTGTTACTAGGAAATTGTATATTGTTAATTGGAAAAGCCCTTCTAGTTGGTGCCTAATGAATAACCGGTGTCCCATCAAGGATTATGAACAACTGGTGCTGAATTATTTTTTATGGGTGACTATCCTTTGCCTCTCTTATTCCTCTGTCAAGGTACATCTTGCAGCCATTTCAGCATGTCTGTCCATGGATCCTCCTCTTATAGGTTCTTAGGTAAGTACTAGGCTATCTGCCCTTGCAGGCCATTTTAACCCTACCCAGTTTCCCTTCTTATGCTCAAAATAATCTATCCCACTTGGTTATATATTGGTCTTACCCATCGCATTGTTGATAATTATATATTACCCCTAATGAGAATAACTGGGATCATACCGTAGATAATTTGAGGGGAGCCATGAATGGGATAAAGTATTTAAGAGCTGCCTCTGTCCAGTAATAGTATGGGGGCAGTCTTGCGGTAAGTGTTCTATTTTCCATCCATAGGTCTAAGTTGCATTTGAATATGGACAGGGATGAACTTTGTTTTATGTGGATGGGGGGTCTGTTCCAGAGCAGCGGTAATCTCTGTGGGATATACCTCTCTCTCCAAACCTTTCTGTTGATGTTGCAGAAGAGGTTTAGGTCCCTATACCGAGTATTCCTGATATCATTTGACTTGCTGATGTTCAGTAAATCTGTCATTATATGTCTTGTGTACAAGTCACAGGTCGTCTCTTAGCAGTCTGTAAGACGCTGAATATAGGGACAGGGCTTTGAGTTGGTCCATGTAAGACATGTTGTTTAGGCCTTGTATCCTTTTAGTAAGGTATCTGTGCATCACTCCAGTTGTTGCATGGTCTGGACAGATACATGCCAAAGGGGGTATTATATTCAATGATTGTCCTAAAATGAGGGCTGAGTAAACGGGGTCAATGACATCCCTTAATCTAAATACAATCCCTTTGTTTATAAGCTGTGCTCTATATAAGGACTTTCTTATAAAAATGGACACATATTGGTCAAAAGTTAGGACATTGTCCACGTAAGTTTCCAACTCCCAAACATCTGGGTCATCTGTTAGGGGCATATTGTCAATGTGGTAGTTCCCTGGTGTAGATGACTTCCCAAAGGATGCAATAACACATTTTTTTGGCATTTAGTTTCAGTCCAAGATTTTGGCACCAGTTGGGAAGAACCTTCTTGCAGCATGGCTAAGCATATGGGAATCCAATGAATGTTTCTAGCTTGCAAGCTATCTGCAAACTGTCAGTCAGTCAGAGCCCTTTGATATTGGCTACTGCTTCAGAAAAGTAGATGCCAAACAGGAGAGTCCCAGCATAGAACCCTGGGGGACTTCACTGGTAACTGGTTTCTTTGTGCAGGTAGCTTCCCCTATTTTGATTATCTGTGTCCTATCTGTGAGCCATTTGGCAATCCAGTGGGTGACATAGGGGTTTATTCAGCTTTTCTATTATGCCTGAGTAAGGGACTGTGTCAGAATCTTTGACCAGGTCAAGGTATATCATGTATACTGTTTTGTTTTCAACCATTGCTTTGGTGACCTTTTCAAAAAATTCTAGTAGGCTGAGTAAGCTTGTCCTGTCCTTGATGAATCCAAACTGAGATGGGTCCAGTGTTTAGAGGTTCCCAATGTCCTGACTGATTAATTCTAGGATATGTCTTCCCATGGCTTTGCATATAAGGCTGGACATACTTATGGGTTTATATTTCTTTGGGTCTGTGGTAGGTACTCCCTTATTCTTCTCTGTTTTTAGTAAAACAATTTCTAAAGGAGTTTTACACCTTACACCTCCTTGTAAACAGGTCACTCCTTCATGGGAACTTAACTTTGTGCAGGAAAAATTAACCCTATTTCCATCTGAATCTGCTCATCAGGCAAGTTTAAGGTTTATTACATGGAAACCTGTACTTCATACTACTCTGACACCCGCAGGAATAGTATCGGAATTGTGTTTGGCAAGCCCTCTCTGGTTTTTCATAGAGACAGGGTCTTTTTAAGAACAAATCCATCATTCATACCCAGTCTTGTTTCAGTTTACCTTCAATCAAGCCATCAGTTTTCTGATCTTCTGTCCACATCCTGAGAACAAGGGTGAAAGGATTCTACATACTCTGGACATGCATAAGCAGTTTAAGTACTATCTTGACAGATCTAAGTCCTTTAAAAAACAGATCAGCTTTTTATTTCTTATGATTGGATAAAGAAAGGGCAGCCAGTGTCAAAACAGATTATTTCAAGATGGGCGTCTCTTCAGCTGTTGCTTTTTGTTATAGTCACCATGATAAATGTATTCCAGGCAGTATCACAGCATATTCTACTAGAGCCTTGGCTTCTAAGATGGCACACTGGAAAGTAGTGGACTCTAGAACCATTCTTGAAGCAGCAACATGGTCCCCTGTACATACCTTTACAAAACATTACAAACTGGGTTCTTTTTCCAGGTCCAGAAATGGTTTTGCAAGGACCATTCTCCAGCACTCTTGGATCCATATTCTTCCTCTTCCCAGGTTGTATAGGTTCATAGGTGTTTACTAGGCTAATGACCACAAGGAACTTTTTAAGCCTAGCCGTGCATCTCAAATCTCTGACAAGTTCTGGTACCCTTGATAAGTGTAAGCAGGGCTTGGGAGATGAAACATTTACAAGCAGGGGCCTGAGAGATGAACTATTTACAGGTCACTCGTGTCCATTAGAGACATAAGTGCCAAACCAGGGATACATTTCTAGTTCCCCATCCACTTGTCGAAGTTAAACGTGAATTGGGTTAGGGAGGAACTCTGCTTCACATGGATAGGAAGTCTTTTCCAGAGATGGGGTAGTCTCTGAGATACATACCTGTCTCTCCAGCAGGTCCTATTTTTGCTACAGGTAATGTTTAAGTCTTTAGAATGGGTAGCTCTGGTGCTGTTTGTTTTGTGGATATGCAAGAGGTCCATCAGAGTAAGGTCTGACAGTGCCCTGTATGCCAGGAATAGATCTCTCCTCAGCAGCCTGTAGGAGACAGAATACAGAAGTAGGATCTTGAGGTGGTCTGCATAACACATTTTACCTATGCCCTGTATTCTTTTAGTGAAGAACCTATGTGGATGTTCCATTTGTTGGATATGTGTGGTTAGGTAGATACGGAAGGGCGCATTGTACTCAATGATATGTCTGATGAATGCCGAATACAATGGAACAATGACTTCCTTGGACCTAGATGTCATACCTAAGATGCACAACATAAAATTATTTCCTTGCTAATGTAGACATGTGATGGTCAATGGCTAGATTGCTGTCTATGTGTGTCCCTAAGTCCCTGACTACTGGGTCAACTCTAAGAGGTGTGTTGTCAATATGATAGTTACCAGGGGTGGATGACTTCCAGAAGGATACTATTATGCATTTCTTGGCATTTAGTTTTAGTCCATGGCTCTGACACCAGCTGTTTGCCTGTGTCAGCCCTTCTTGGAGAACATTTGTGTCAATGTGGGATTCAGTGACAGTTCATAATTAGCAATCTTCTGCAAATTTAGTCAACCGATATAGCCTAAAGGCTTCTGCTGCAGTGAGGAATTAGAATAGCTACTGTCCTGACTAACTGCAGCTAACACAACTGTACTTTTCTGATCTGTTTTAGTGTGGCATAACATATAGCTTATTGGAGAAAAATTATGGATAAAAGGAGAAAATTATTCTAGCTTGTTGATGAAACTTTCAGTGAGTTTCAGTACAGCAGAATAAATAAAAAAACAATGAAAGCCACTATTAGTAAACCACAAACTATTTTTTTTTCAAGGGGCAAACCTACCAGCACTGCCCATGTGGGGAGACACAACCCCAGATCCACTAGCCTTATATATACCTGAGCTCTGTTTGCTTAACAGCTGGGTAAAGGGCACACCCCATTAGTGGCAGTTAGCAAATTTGCTTTGCAGGATTGCCACAAGTTGAAAAAGTGTATGTTCAGCTGACATGCTCCTAAAAAGGAGGGGCCAGTAGTTTGTGACCATTTCAGATGCCAAGCAGATTAAAGACTGGTGACTTTACTCCTGATTGTTGGTGAGGATGGACCTGCTCATCCAGATGTAATGTTATGGAAAGTATACTTACCCACAGTTGTACTTTCCGTGGTGTTCCTGTAAGAGAGAATCCTTTCTTAAGTATCAGTAGAAGGTGTATACTTGATCCACGGATACTGTTTTTTTAAGTCACTTTATAACTGTATAGTACTTCACCCTGTGTCACATGATCCCAGAACTAGGAAGTGATATCTCCAGGTCACCTAAACATGTCAGCTCACTACTGACAGTTCTATTTCTCTTCTCTACTTTTCAACCCTTATTAATACCTCACACTCAAAATCCTTCTTGCTTGCTTTTTGCACTTTTCTTTTACCTTCCCCTACCTTTACATCTTGTTGTCTGTTTTCCCTAATATATCCAACTCTACCTTGTCTCGTTTTTCTTTCACAAACCCACTTACTCTTAACTCCTGTAGACAGAGTTTTCTCTCCTTACCTTCTCTCATGTCCGGTCTGTCTGGCTGTTACCTGAGAACTACTCTCTCCTGCTACCCAAATTTATGGCACTGACACTGCTATCCCTTTTGTGTTTTGATACTGCTATGTAACTGATTAACTGATTTTTAAAATTGATTTACTATGAATCTGTGTCGTATTTGTAGTTGTGACTAATTATCAATTACAATTTATTGTAAAGCTGTAAGAATAACTCCTACCCATGGTACTGTTTGCACATAGGCCTTCTTTGTATTATTATGTTATTCTTATAGAAAAATAATTTCAACTTTTTTTTCTTTTTTTGTGTATTTTGTCTCTTTTGATATTGATGTACAGATTTTTTTCTACCTGGGTCTCCACTAAAAGTGGGTAATGTTACTGACCCAGTTGGACTATCCCAGTAAACAAATGATCTGAAGTTGGTATTTTCATTTGGTCTTCAACCTGTGGGTGCAGATCTGGTATTGGATCCAACTTGGCCGTGTACTATATCTCTAGGATCCAAAAAAATCTGAGCTCCTCCCCTAACCATAATGCCCTGCTCTCCCATCATCCCCCAGATCTTGTTTGCCACATTTTTGAACAGCATCGGGATAGTGATTATCTGAGCTCCTTTTGGTTTTATGAGGAGAATTTTATAAAAAAAAATTTCTAAAAATTTTCTCTAAAATATCTTTCTACCTGTCATAGTCATTCTCCCCTATCCTGTATCTGCATAACTGCATTTGTTCATTTCCCTTTACAGTTCTGTTTCTCTTTATACTTCCCTTTCCTTCTTAAAAAACTTTCATTCTAGTTTTTAGCTACTGTATTTAAAACTTTTTTCTGTTAGTATCCTTTTTCTGTTTCCAGGCTTTTTGTCCTTGTTGCCCTTACTTTGTCTGATAAGCCATCAAGGTTTAAAAAGTGCCCCATGTGTGGGCATAAAGTTCCTCTGTCTGATGCCCAAATAGAGTGCGTTGTTTACTTGGGGGCTTTTCACTTGGATGCCTCTTGTTCTGTATGTGCTGGTTTTAATCAGTGCATGCTGATTAACAACAGAAATAAACTGATTATTAAGGGTCTTCTACCTTATTCTTCTTCCTCTATTTCTCCATCAACTTCATGGGCTCAAACCCCCGCCAAGAGGCACAACGAAAAGAAAAGGTCCCTGTACAGAAGTTCTTCCTTGCCTGGGGAACCTTCTCACAAGTCCGCTAAAACTTTGGATCCCAAGCCCTTGGATCTAAGTGTTGGTGAGGAATCGGTCCAGATCCAGTCCCCTAGGTTTTCTTCAGAGCCGATTACCTTCAGACCTAAATTGCCACTGCTTCATTCCTCTAGATCAGTCTCCAGGCTGCTGTCTGTTGCTTCATCCACCAGGTCCTCCTGGAACCTTTCTGAAGATGAGGTCGACAGAATGTTGATAAGATTCCTCAAGGCACAAATTCAACTGGGGGTTTTGCCCGCTCTGTCCCCAGTTGGATCCGGTAACCTCCAGCCTGCTTTTGTCCTCATCTCTCCTCTTCTGATCCAACCCCTGACATCAGAGTTGTCGCATCTGAGGATCCCAAGAGTTGACACGTCAGAGCTGACAGGTACAGTTACCTCAACTCCGATGGTTGCCCTGAGTAATTCGGCCCTGACAGTTTTGGATCGGGGCGACTCTTGGAGCCGTAGCGCTGACGTCTGGTCTAAGGGTTTATTGTCAGGTGCAATGTTTTCAGAGCAGTCTCTTCTCTTCTGAGCCTCAGTGCTTGATAGTTTGACTCTGACTCCCACCTTGGATCCTGGAGTGGCGGGAACTCATAAGGATTTCTCCACCAACAGCTTTGTCTCCATTGGGGATTCCCTTGGATTCCCATTCATCCTTGGCATTTGAGGTGGTGGAGAAGTTTCTCTCTGCCCCTAGGACAGACTCAACTCTCCCTCCCTCCCTCCCTTGGAACCTGGTACCTCCTCAGTAGAGTTTGTGCAAGAGTCATCCTTTCTGTCTCCTCCTGAAAAGCCTTTTCAGAAGAGCTTCCTGACTTCTTCCCAGTTGGAACACCTTGAGTTTTCTAATACCTCTCTGGAGCATCCCACCGGGGAGGTCCCTCGTAAGCATGCATGCAAAAGGAGGCACATGGATTCCTCTCTGGAATCCCTCACAGAGGACACCAATTTGAAGGAAGGGGAGGGGTCCCCAAGATCCCCACCTGAGGATGTCTCATTTGAAGACATCATAGAAATCCTGCACCAGAACGGTGGGTGGTTCACCCAGAACCCTAACCCAGATGAGTTGGTGTTCCTGTAAGCCTTTGGATCAGGCCCATCTAAATCTTGGGTGTCCCCCCTGTGGATCCTCTTATTGATCTCATCTCTCAAATGGCATGGAAAGAGACAGACACAGTGGAACCCATCCCCAAGTGCCCAGGCAAGATCCTTAGTGCACCTTCAGATAGGCCACATTGGACTAAGGATGTCCCTGTTGATGCCATAATGGTTGCAGAAGCCACAATGAAGGACCTGGCTCAGGAAAGCTACTCTGTTTATCTCTCAAACAGGGAGTCTTGGGCGGTGGACATATTCGGGAAGTGGGTGTACACTTCAGCTATCTTCACTTTGCAGGCGCTGAACTATTTGGCACATGTAACCAGACTTCAGAAAGTCCTGTAAAGGAGCTCTCTAGTTCTGCCCCAGGGTCAATGTCTGCAGAAGAACAGAAAACCTTTTCCTCCAGAATGGCCACCCTCCTTTCCATAATGAATACATCCATGAGGCTCACCTCTCATGCGGCAACGGGTACCTCATGGGCGGCCAGGTCAGGCATTGCTATAAGGTATGTCTGGATGCAGCTCTGTGATTTCATGGAGCTCTTTAAGGTGTCTTTTCCTAATGCTTCCTTTGACAGATCATCTTTGTTTGGTCTTACAGTTAGAGAGACACTCTCCCAGAGTAAGAAGGACAGGAAGACCTTATCTGCCATTGGAATCCATTTTGTCATACCTCAATGGTCCTTTTCCAGGAAACAACATAGTGGTAAGAAATTGTGGTTCCAAAGATCTCAAGATCCTTTCCAGGACTCACCAGGAGACTTTTTTTTCCATAGGCAGAGGTAGAAATAGTGCTAATGGCAGACTCTGCTCTTGTGGCAGAGGGGGGTCCCATGAACCAGAGGTCTTGAGATACCTTCTTGAACAGGCCCAATCAATGATCCTGAAAGATTGCCCAACTGCTGAGCTCTGGAGGCAGTGGGGGATGTCTTTCTCTACACCCAGCAGCCTGGGAAACAATCACAAATGACCGTTGGGTGTTGAACATAATATCCAGAGGCTATGCCATTCCTTTTTTCCAAACTCTGTCTCCAACCAAGTCCCTACCCGATGTTCCATCCAGTCAGAAGGAGGCTGCGACATTAGAAATTTCAAAGCTGCTTTCAAAAAGAGTCATTCAAACCATCCCCCAAGACCAGTTCAGATCATGCATCTATTCCAGATTACCAATACAACAAACAATTCACTGAAAAGTAAAATAAAACACACAGAATGAAGTAGATGAAACACCAGGTAAAATTTAATCCTGGTACCGCGGCCTTTCGCCTTCAAGGGATAATTCTTTACAAAAAAACAGCACCTTAAATAGCATGTGTAATAAGTTAATTAAATCTTAATATCAATAATTCAATTAAGTAATTACCATAGCAGTGAATACAATAAGTACAACAGAAACCAACATTTAAAATGACAGTATAAATGGAAATACATCATAGGTATGTCAGCAGTAATTAGCAAAATAAACAATGTGCATGGTCAAAACAACATTTTGAATGTTGGAAATTCATAGAAACTTCCTGATTTAGACCCCCCAAAATATAAGAAACTATAATTAAAAATAAACAAAATGCATGATCAAAATACTAATACTAGAAATTCATAGAAACTTCCTGATTTAACCCCCCTGGATATAAAGTACCATAATTGAAAATAAATGTAGTTTCCAGATGATTTAATCTTAAATGAAAATCACCTCTCGACCCCTCAACTTTAGTCAAAACACTGAAAAATAAAGAAGACCCATCCTCATCATGGACAGAGGAAAAGTGTGTGGCAACCAGACTTTCCCCCTTATTATTTCTTATGTCCAAAAGATGCTCCATAACTCTTATTTTGGCCATCGTCTTTGTTTGCTCTATATACCAGATTACATTCCCACAGCCACATACTAATATATATACAACTCCACAGGACTTGCAATTAAACTTCCCCTGGTTTGATATTTCCTACCATTTACATGAGAGGTTCGTGATTCTTGAGCAAAGATTGCAATTTCCACAGGGAAAGTCTCCATGTTGAACATTTGCCTCTATTTGCAACTTAGGTTTATTCAGTAATTCCTTAAGATTAGAAAATCTGCCATAGGAAAAAGTTACCTTATTTGGAAAAATACTGCCCAAAAATTCATCAGAACTAATCATGGGCCACAACTGTTTAACAATGTGTACTAACCTATCTGAGAAAACATTATATTTCATAACATAAAAAATGCCCTTGAGCAAAAATCCCTTGTGTATTAATCCTACTATTAATCTTAGTAATTCTGTTTCTTGCAGACTCTAAATTCTCCTTCAAATAACCCCTGTCAAGCAATTTCAATTCCACCTCATCTAAAAAGGTTTACTTAAGAAGCCCATGGGAAGTATTTGTCCAAATACGCTTATATTCCCCATAAGGCAATGTTTTTATCAAATGTACAGGATGCATACTCGAGGCATACAAGAAATTCTTCACCGCGGTGGGTTTTCAAAAGGGTTTATGCTGAACTCTCATGTTACCATCAACAAAAAAACATAAATCTAAAACATTTATAGTTTTCCTATCCATATGATAACTAAATTTTAACCAGTGAGAGTTTGAGTTTAACCTTTCAAAAAATATTTCAAATTCCTCAAAGGGGCCCTTACAAATAATAAGTAGATCATCTATAAACTGTTTATGCACAACTACCCTATTTTTGAAGAATTTTGTTGGATATATGAATTGTTTTTCGAACTCACCCATATAAAGAATTGCATATGAAGGGGCATATGCCGCCCCATAGCAGTCCCTCTGTTCTGTAGGAAAACCCTATTGTCAAACCAAAAATAATTGTGACTCAAGCAAAATTCCACCAGTTCTAAAATGTATGAGGAACATGGACCCTCACCAAGTGTTCTCCCAATTGCTTCAAGCCCCCACCACAGGTCAATGTTTGTATAAAGGGCCACCACATCTAGACTGACCCAAAAATAATCATTTTGCCATTCTAGATTCTTGATACATTTGCACAAATCCTGACTATTTCTAATATAAGATGGAACTTTAATAACATAAGGTTTCAACAAAGAATCCAAAAAAAGTGCCATCATTATACATAAAAGAGCCCCCACTTAAATAGCATGTGTAATAAGTTAATTAAATCTTAATCGTATCAATAATTAGCAAAATAAACAATGGACATGGTCAAAACAACATTCATTGTTTATTTTGCTAATTACTGCTGACATACCTATGATGTATTTCCATTTATACTGTCATGATAAATGTTGGTTTCTGTTGTACTTATTGTATTCACTGCTATGGTAATTAATTAATTGAATTATTGATGTGTTTAAGATTTAATTAACTTATTACACATGCTATTTAAGGTGTTGTTTTCTTTCAACCAAGAGTCTTTCTGAACAGGATGTGTTGCTGCTTGTTGACCAGTTGCTTGTGGCCAGAGGTCTCTCTCCACCATCGAAGTCCACGTTCCCTCATTCAGGTGAGTGTATATTGCCTCAAACCCCATCATATACTCCTCCTTCGACTTCCACTCAAGTCTCAAAACCTATTACTCCAACAGCAGCTTTCCACCCTCCAACTCCAATAGTGGATCTCACTTTGGAACCAGAGTCATCCTTGTGACCTTCGGTGCACTGGGCATCTGGCTTTGCTCAGGCTAGTGGCTGTGCTGTTGGGGAGGGCATTCCTGGCTCCACACCAATTTTTTCTATGGTACCTTCCAGGGATGCACTCTCTCTTGTGGTTTACGGTCCTCTTGAGACTCCTGGTTTGGGGGCGGGCTCATCGGGATGGGATGTGACCCCGGTTCCGAGGTTGTCATGCTTGGTTCCGGGCTCCCATCCCTCCTTGGGCAGGCGAGCCTTCCAGGCTATGGAATAGGCACTTGCCTCCGCTGGCAAAGCTCATTTGTCTGAGTCGTATCCCCCCTCTGTGCCGCAACTGCCACAAGCTTCAACTCTTGGACACTGGGCACAAGAGCCTCAGGTCTTTCCTTCTCAGGAGACCCCTTCTTTGCAGTCTTCCCCAGAACCTCCCACTGAGGAAGCATTGTGTAAGAGGAAGCAGATGGACTCCACTGAGGAGTCAATGACTGAAGATACGGATTTTGATAATGGGGAAGGGTCCCCATGGTCACCCTCTGATGAGGTGTCCTTTGGTGACATCCTCGAGATCCTTAGACAGAGGGGTGACTGGAAGCCCTCTAATCCTTCCTCTGAGGAATCTGTATTCCTACAGGCTTTTCGTGCCTGACCCCCTACCTCCTGGGTCACCCCCGCCTGCCAATGAGCTCATCCAGCTCATCGTGCAGCGTGCATGGAAGGCTCCTGATACCATTGAAGCGATACCTAAGAGGCCAGATAAAATGTTATCGTCCCCAGCTGAGCACCCTCACTGGTCACGAGATCTTCCAGTAGATGCTATGGTGGTAGCAGCTGCTACTAAGAAGGATTTGGCAGAGGAGAGCCAAACTGTCCATCCACCCAACAAGGAGTTCTGGGTGACTGACAGATTAGGGAAGCGTGTATTTGCTTCATCGACCTTCGCCATAAGGTCTTTGAATTATTTGGCAGATTTTACCAGGCTTCAGCGAGATCTTATCAACCAGCTCTCTGAAACCTTGGCAGGAGCTGTTTCTGATGAAGTCCATGATAATGTGGCTTCTCAGATAGCCACCCTAAAGTCCATTTCCAACTCCTCCATGCATCTTATTTCTCACGCAACAGAAGGGGCGGCTAGACCAGCAGGTGCAGGTATTGTCGCCAGACGACATGCTTGGATGTGCCTTTGTGACTTTGCAGACTCCTTTAAGGCTTCCTTCATGAATGCCCCCATATAGGCCGCTTCTTTGTTTGGCCCTAAAGTCAAGGATACGCTGACATGGTGCGAACAAGATGGCAAGACCTTGTCTGCCATTGGTGTCAGACACTCCACTCATCAGTGATTCTACTCCAGAAATCAGAGGAGCGTTAAGATCTGGCACAAGAAATCACAAGGTTCTTTCCGGGATGCACGTGCTGAGTTCTCCCCTAGAGGCAGAGGGGGAAACTCCAATGGAAGACACCCCTTTTAGGGCAGAGGAGGTCCACGAAATTGGGTTTCCAGAGATTCTTTCTCTGGCCAGCCCTATCAGCGCCCCTGAAGCGTTGCCCGACTGCTCACCTCTGGGAGCGGTCGGGGGTCGTTTCTCCTTGTACCCCGCTGCCTGGCAAAAGATAATAACTGACTCTTGGGTGCAATAGATTATATCCAGAGGCTATCACATCCCCTTCCATCTCTGCCCAGTCTCATCAGGAGTATTACCTGACAATTCCACCCAGTCAAAGGGAAACAGCAGCACATGAAATCCAAAAGCTGCTACAAAAAAAGAGTCATCCAGATGGTCCCCCCAGACCAGATAGGATCAGATTTTACTCAAGGTTCTTTTTAGTGCCAACAAAGACAGGTGACTGGAGACCAGTTCTGGATTACAGTACAGTAAACAAATTTGTAAAAACAGAGAAATTCCGGATGGTCACGGTTCAGTTTATCCTTCCTCTTCTGGAAGAAGATGATTGGATGTGCTCTCTAGATCTTCAAGATGCGTATTACCACATAAAAATGGACAAACGCTCAAGAAGATACCTCTGCTTCTGTATAGGAGCCAGTCACTACCAGTTTTGAGCCCTGCCCTTTGGTCTCTCTACAGCCTCCAGAGTGTTCACAAAATGCATGGCAGTGGTTATTGCTCACTTGCAACTTCAAGGATTCCAGGCGTTTCCGTATCTAGACGACAGGCTCCTCCCCACCCCCACCAAGCATCTACTGGAAGAAGCCTTGCAGTATACTTTCTTAACAGCTCAAAGTCTGGGAATCACTATAAACTGGGAGAAATCCACCACTACCCCAACTCAGTCTTTGGAATTTATAGGGGTACTGTTGGACACGAGAAATTGCACAGCATCCCTTCCAGAACACAGACTTCAGAGAATAAGACAATAAGTTCAACTGCTGCTCTGTCACCACAAATCCACAGCTCGATTTGCAATTCAGCTGTTGGGGGTCAGTGGCAGCTTTGATTACCATTGTTCCTCTAGCCAGATTCCACATGAGACTCCTTCAGTGGCTACTTCTCACTCAGTGTACCCTCTACAACATCCTTTGTCTTTTCAAATAAGTGTAACTCAGAGATGCAAGCAAGATTTACACTGGTGGATGTCTTGAAATCCCCAACAATGGTCTCGCCCTTTCAACCCCCATCAACGGATAGCCACGGTGACCACGGACGCCTCCCTGATGGGGTGGGAGGGGCTATGTCAGGGGAAACTCAGTCTAAGGCACCTGGTCAGAGACTGAGGCCCTTTTGCATATCAGTGTCCTGGAACTGAGGGCAGTGCTTCTAGCATTGCAAGCCTTTCACTCCATCCTTCCATCAGGGACTATTGTGATCCAATCAGACAACATGTCAGTGGTCTGGTACATCAACAAACAACAGGGCACCAGATCTTACCCATTATGCTGAGAGGCCTTGAGAATATGGCAATGGGGGATAGCTTACAACCACTTTCTGATTGTAACACACATTCCTGGGAGCTGCAACGTGATAGCGGACAAATTGAGAAGGTGCATTCTGCAGCCTTACGAGTGGTCCCTCAATCCTCTGATAGTGGCAAAAATCTTCAACCTCTGGGGCCAGCATTGCTGTGACCTATTTGCCTTCCCAACCAACTACAAGTGCAGCAACTACTTTGCCCTGATCCCCCCTCTGGGACAGTCACCAAGGGACACTCTAGCCTACAAGAAAAACACAGCAATGTGAAGAACACAAACCAAATAGCAACACACCAAACAGCCAGTACTTCTTCCAGCAACTCTCCTTTATTGTAAGCGACCTGGTACCTCGGCAATTCGTCTACACTTGGCCCTCGGGTCTTCTTTATGCCTATCCTCCTCTCCCAATTTCTAAAGAAAGCACGACAGTTGAAGAGCAAAGTGATCCTCATTACTCCATATTGGCATTGACAAGTCTGTTTTCCCTTCCTTTGGCCTCACCTGCTAGATCAGCCATGGATCCTAAATCCATCCCCAACGTTGATCTCCCATCTGCAGGGTCTGATTCACCCCAATCTAACAACCCTGAAACTAACAGCTTGGTTTCTCCACTTCCTATGATTGCCAGGCATGAAAACCTTTCATCCCCTGTACGCTATATTCTTATTGGATCTCATAAATCATCCACCAGACTAATCTATCTTAACAAATGGAAGAGGTTTTCTCTATGGGCAGCAAATAAACAAATAGACCCCTTGTCAGCCCTGGTCTCGGTGGTATTGGATTACTTATCACATCTTTTCCACTCTGGGATGTCTGCCTCTACTATCCATGTACATTTAGCTGCCATCTCAAATTTTCATATTGGTTTTCAAGATTCTTCACTTATGTCACACAGACTTTCTTGAAAGGGGTTATCCACCTAAAACCTCCCTTTAGAGAACCCGTACAACCTTGGGATTTGACTTTGATTCTGCAAGCTCTAACAGTTCCACCCTTTGAACCTGCATCTTCTTGTGATGTAAAATATCTCTCTTGGAAAACTTTGTTTCTGATTGCAATCACATCGGCCAGGCGATTGTCAAAACTTCAGGCCTTATGCATCAAACCTCCCTATCTTATCTTCCATAAGGACAGGGTATCACTAAGAACTAATTCTACCTTTTTACTAAAAGTGGTGTCAGAGCGATCTAACAACCAGTCTATTGACCTTACAGTGTTCTTTCCTAACCATTCTGACAAGGGAGAGTATTGCCTGCACTCCTTGGATGTTCATAGGCAAATACGACTTTATTTGGATAGAACAAAATCTACCAGTAAATCAGACCAACTGTTTCTGTCTTTTTCTGGACCTAGACAGGATCATCCTGTATCAAAAGTTACATTGGCTTCATGGTTGAGAAATTGTATTACCTTTATCTACAACAAGAACAACATCACCTTGCCTCACAGAGTGAAAGCACATTCTACAAGGTCTATGGCAACTTCAGGAACTTTCCATGCTAAGGCTTCCCTCAATGATATTTGTTCAGCTGCAACTTGGGCCAAACCTCATACCTTTGTTCTTCATTACAAATTGGACTTGGCCTCCAGAGGTAGAGCTTCCTTGGGCTCCATGGTGCTCAGGAATGTCCTTACATGAGGGCCACACAGGAATGCAGGTAGCTGGGGACTCTGTCCCATCAGTAAGGAATGAACAAAGATTAACAACATCAGATAAAGAAGTTATGTCCTACTATTAATGTTCCATCTGTGTTGTTAATCTTCGTTCATTCATTACTTCCCACCCTCCGTCCCTCTTCCGGAGGTTCTTGGTTGATCTCATGTACTCCTTTCTTGTAGGTCTGTTATGACCAGAGGTAGCCTCTACTTTTATCTATCAACTTGCAAACTCGGTCTGAGGTAACAGGGAGCAGAGAATTCTGGGTAGGACCTTGGCTGAAGAGTTTTTGGCTGATGCGAGCTTGATATTGGCAGGCTCGGTTCCGAGGACAGACCCGATAACCCATCAGTAATGAATGAATGAAGATCAACAACACAGATCGAATGTTATAGTAAGACATAACTTCTTTTTCCTACAGCTCATCTCCACATAAGAGTTCTTCAATGGACACTAGCAGTTCAATGGTCCTGCTTTTCTAAACCTCTAAATCATCTGATCAAACTATCTCAGTATGCAAGGAATCTCTTCTCTGGTGTCTTCAATCACAAGTTCTAAAGCAAGGTCGTCCCTTTATCCTTCCATCCCCAAAGGCCCCAGTGACCACAGATGCCTCCCAGCTCAGGTGGGGGGCATTTTCAGGGACAGTCCAAGGCACCTGGTCCCCTTTAGAGACTAATTTGCATATAAATGTTCTGGAGATGAGAGCGGTGCTCCTAACCATTGCAAGTCCTTCCCTCAGGAACCATTGCAATTCAGACAGACAGCATGTCCATTGTTTAGTACATCAAGAAGCAAAGAGAAACCAAGTCTTATCCCTTATGTCGAGAGGCCACGAGGGTGTGGCAGTGGGTGATCTCCAACCGCTTTCCAGTGGTAATGCACATTCCGGCTCAGCAGGACCATTCTGATGCCTCACAAGTGGTCTCTGAACCCTTCTGTAGCAGACATGATCTTCCAGAAATGGGGTCAGCCTTACTGCAATCTGTATGCATCCCCTTCCAACACCAAATGTAGTGATTTTTTTGCCCTGATCCCTCCTCAGGGACAGTCACTGAGAGATGCTCTAGTCCATGCCTAGCCCCCCAGTCTGCTTTATGCTTGCCTCCCTTCCTCTTATTCCCAAATTTCTTCAGAAAACTCAGAGGTTGAAGAGCAAAGTTATCCTCATTGCTCCCTTGTGGCCTCAACAAGTGTGGTTTCCCTACTTTTAATCTTACCTAGTGCATCCACCATGGACTCCGGATCCCATTACGGACCTTCTGTCCCATCCCACAGAATGTCCTCACCCAGATCTATCCAACCTAAAGTTGACCACTTGGCTGCTGCAGTTCCATTGATAGCTAGAAATCCTGGGCTTTCTTTCCCAGTTAGAGAAATTTTAGTAGCAGTACATAAACCTTCCACCAGGAAAGTATATAACAGCAAGTGGAAGCGATTTATTATTTGGGCTCACTGTAACTAACTGGATCATTTTATGGCTCCAGTTCCTGCTGTGTTAGATTTTTTAACTCCCATTTTTCATAGTGGTGCTAGCTTTTCCACTGTCAAGGTGCAAGTGGCAGTGATCGTGAACTTTCATGTTGGGGAAAATTCATTACCTTTGGCCTTTTCTAAGTTGTGCAAAACTTTCCTCAAGGGCACCTTTCTTCTTAGTCTTCCCATTAAAGATCCCACTCCTCCATGGGACCTTACATGGTCTTAGAAGCACTGGTTGCACCCCCTTTTAAACCAGCAGCAAAGGTTGATTTTAAGTTTTTGTTATGGAAGACTGCTTTTCTTAGTAGCCATCACTTCAGCTAAAAGGGTGTCTGAACTTCATGCGTTATCTATGAAGCCATCCTGTTTGGTTTTTCACAAAGATAGAGTTATGTTGCACACCAGTCCCTCCTTCCTGCCCAAGATTGCTTCTGTGGCTAATATTAACCAGGTCGTCAGTTGTCCAGTTTTTGTCCCTAATTTTCAAAACAAAGGAGAATACAAACTACACATGCTGGATGTGCATAGACAATTATGTTTTTATTTTAATAGGACTAAACACTTCAGAAACTGATCAGCTTTTTGTTTCATACTCCAAGACTAAATTTGGGAAACCAATTTCCAAAGATTCTCTGGCAAATTGGATTACAAGCTGTATTTCTCTGGTGTACTCTAGTAGAGGGATTCCTTTGCTGCTACCCATCAAAGCTCATTCCACAAGGGCAGTATCCACCTCCGCTACTTTCTTGTCTAGGGTGCCCATTGATGATATTTACTCTGCAGCTACTTGGTCAAACACACATACCGTTACAAATTGGACATTTATTTCCAGAAACACAGCTTCCTCGTGTTCTGCTGTGCTCTAGAATATCCTTCCATAAGGGCCTCCCAAGATTTATGTAGTTAGGGACTCTGTCCCACAGGTTGAAGACCAAATGAAAGCAACAACTTCAGATAAAGAAGTTATATACTTAACACAATGTTCCATCTCAGTTGTTGCTTTTTCATTTGGTCTTCAACCTTCCTTCCTTCCCTCCACCCCCTTCCAAATTATTCCTTTCTGGAGACCTTGTGGGTGTTGATGTTTTGGTCACGCCTGTGTCCGTGTTGAGCTCCTGAATTATCCTTGTTCCGTTCTATTCAGGAACACTTGCCTTCACCGGTTACATATATTTCATACTTGCCTTGTGAGCAGACTTGATCTGAGAGATGAAGGGAGAGCAGGGCATTATGGGTAGGGGAGGAGCCCAGATTTTTCAGATCCTAGAGCTGTAGTATACGGCTGAGTCAAATCTGATATCGGATCTGAACCCACAGGTTCCACGGGTTGAAGACCAAATGAAAAAAACAACTCAGATAGAATGTTTTGGTAAGTACATAACTTCATTTTAATTACTCAGCAAACAATATGTGCCAGTTTTATGGTCTTCTTCCCATCCTGCAGTCCCTTCACACTCATTGTCAAATTCATCATTTGGATTTATTATTCTATATACAAGGCAAATAAGATGGAATAGATATTTCTGGTAAATACCATTATAAAAAGTCTAGCCTAAAATCCACCAGACAACTTCACCAGCTTTCTCAAACTTCTGTAGATGCCATTTATTATGGGAACATAAGTCCACTCAAATCCGGTCAAATGGTTGTACAGTATCTAAACTAAGAACAACGATTGAAGGTTGGCATAATGGTTAAGGTGTTTACCTTATAAACACAAGGTGAAGGGTTTGATACTCACATGGGGTAATTGGCTAGGCTTAAAATAGTCCACAAGGGCATTTAGCCTAGTATGAACCTATGAACTTTCCTCATGGTAGCACTGGGAATCAGTCATATGATTTTTTTTTACCTTAAGTGATTATCTCTCCATGTCTGCTGATCATCAGACCCCCTCCTGTCTGTTATGAGTGCCTTCGTTACTTTCTCACTCAGTGAGCCTCCAGTGTGGAGGCAAGAGGGGCCCATCCAGGCAGCTACGGAGGCCTTTGTACTTGTTCTTGCATCAAAGGAAGCAAGTAATGAGGGTATTTTCAGATAGACCCTTGCTCTGTCTGCCTTTCCTATGCTTTCCATTGCTCCTACCAAATGCTGTTTTGCCTTTTTAAGCCAAGCCCACATCCCCAGTTTACAGATGAAACTTAAATTTCATGCAAGCCTCATGCAGCCAGTTGGACCTCTACTTCCACCTACCAGGATAGCCAAGCTGACACTAGTGACAAATTTGTAACCCCCACCCCTACCTGGTTATTCTAGCACCTGAGCCACAGAACCAGAACAACTCTGTGGACTTTTTGATGTTGTCTTTGATGTGTTGGTCTAGAGGAAAACCATGCTCACCACTGAGCACAAGACACACAAGAAGTATAGATAATCAAAGAGACCATATATAGATGTGGTATAGAGTTAACAACTTCTGATTTGCGTTCTGTACAAAAATAAGCAGCAGGGTGATGAAAGTGAGGTCCTTCACCAGTTTGGGGATCACTGTTTCCTAAAATACACACAGAAGCATAGTTTAGTTCACTAATAAGCAACTTGGGATAACCCTCGTATAAGATTCTGTGACCAAATCCTTCCAAGATTGTGGCAGCTGGCTGCCAGAGGATATAATTGGTCAGAATTCATATTATTTCTTCTGTTGTCTCTGGAGGTTTAGAATGCTTGTGGCTAAATTATGATGGGTTTATTTTGAGTCTGTTCAGCTAGAATGTTTAGTATGGCATTATTTCAGTAACTCCATCACTACTACATTGTGTTAGGCTTTTAGAGTAATTCATTACAATGTTCTAGTGGTACTTTTTTAGATGAAGCTTCCTTTCTGCATGTGGCGTTATTGAAATAGCAGATTGCAGAGCATTGGAATCTGGTGTAGTTTCTTTGTTTCTTACTCTTCTTTTTTCCCCTCTTTTTTTTCTTTTTTTTTCTTTAATTTTTTGAGCTGTACAGTTGTTTTCTCCTTTTAAGTGATGTTGGTGTCTGAACTACTAAATGTGCCTGAGTGCTCAATATACCCTGGTTCTTTGTCTAGTGGTTTTGCTTTATCAGGCAGTTTGTTTGTTAATGCAGAAATATTTGAACAAGGATTTGGTCACTTTGGTCTGCTGTCTCAAGTACATGAGAATGCAAGTCATACTACGTGTGACTTGCCTTAATCCACGTGATACGCAATTTATGAACTAGAGTTCAAGGAGCCATCAGATGTTCATCGTGTTACACTGCTGCAGTTATCACACTTGGGTTATCTGCTATCAGGCGGTCCCGCAGTCGGCCCGAGTTCCAAAGTCTTGGTCTGGTGTCGGTTGCTGTCACTTCTTCCCTGATGTCAGTGCGACAGGGGTATAAAAGAGGCAGCCAACGCCATTTTCTTCAGTCTTTCTTGCCGCGTGGTGCCTGAAGCAGAAGCAGTTCGCAAGTGCCAGTCGGCCGACTCCTGATGTTTTCAAATCGAATTTCAGACCGAAATCTTCAATAAAGCTAAGTACCCCATTGGGGAACCTTTTCTTGCTTCAGTCCAATGTCAGAAAAAGTTAGTAATTGCATTTCTTGTGGGAAGCAAATACCTCAATAAGGATTTTCACTCTTATTGTATCCCTTGCCTAGGCCCAGACCACAACGTCACAGGTTGTCGGTTTTGTGCTAGGTTTAACAAACGAACTATTAAACGTCGGTTTGATTTCGCCCGATGTTATTTTGGTAGAAAATTTAATTATACCATGCCGTCGGAGCAACCGACGACCGGGATGCATAAAAAGTGCAAAGATAAGGACAGGCAGCCGAAACCCAAACCAGACACCGAGGCCTCTGCTAGGCCAGTCACCGGTTCTCCAGTTTTCAGTGAGGCGCCTACGCAGCCCCTGACAACTGCTGATTTAGAACCCCAGCCTGCATCCGACTCCCAGGCGGAGATTACAGGGCCTCCAGAGCCTTTATCTTTAGGCCCTTCTGACTCCATGGCTGAAGGGGATTCCGGTGCAGTTGAAAGGCCGTCGGTTGCTGAAGATGTTTTCAGACCGACTACTCTTACTATTAAATCCTATGCAAAACTGAAAACTCCATTAAAAGTAAGGAATCCTGTACAGCAGTCTCCAGTGCAAGGCCCCATGCCTAAGAAACAGATGCTTAAGATGACCAAAGACTTAATTACCCTAATCAGGGGTTCCCATCCCCCGCCTGACAAAAGGCCTAGACAGGAGGAGGACTACGCTTCCTCTGACCAGGTTTCCATTTCCTCAGATTCTTCTGTGGAACAGGAGTACTCTTTTCCCCCTTATGAAGACTCTGATGCTGAAGAGTCTATTCCGTCAGCATCTCCTCCAGAAGACTACTCTTTTGGGGAAACTTTACAATACCATGAGGGAACATTTCCACTGGGAAGGCCAGGATTACTCTGATTCTAAGAAAAGGCTCCAAGAGTTCCTCTTACTACCCCAGCACAGACCTCTTGCTATTCCACCTGTGTTAGACATTGTGGATGATGTTTATTCAGAATCTAGCCTTAACCCAGATTCATTACCTCCTGCACCAGCCAAACCAGACAGATACTACAGAGTCCCTGACTCACATAAATTCCTATATAAAAGCCCTGTTGCTGACCCAGAAACCATTTCCTAGGGTCCCAAAGGGGTTAAGACCTCTATTGCTAAAAATCCTGTACCATCTGAAAGGGATTCTAGAGCACTAGACAGATGGGGAAAGAAAGTATATACCTCAGCTACTCTAGCTATGAGGGCCTTAAATTGTCAGTTTCACATGCTGAAATATCAACAATATTTGATGTCTCAATTAAAACAAAAAATGAGCACACATACAGAGAAGCCTGATTACAAGGAAATGCAAGATTTGTTGCATGCAGCAGAACAAGTGGGAAAACATACTTTGCGATGTGGATTTGTTTCATTGGAAGCTTCTTGCAGAGCAGCTGTAATAGGGTCTGTCATTCATAGTCATGCTTGGTTAAAAGAACAAACTTTACCTGATCATGTTAAAGCAAAGTTATTGGATGCACCCTTACAGCAGGATGTTTTATTTGGTGGGAAAGCAGAAGAGGTTTTAAAGAAAATGGAGGATAAGGCAAAATCTATGCAGACGGTCAAAGATTTTTTGCAGGTTCAACCCCCTCGTTTCAGCAGAAATTGGCCAACCAAAAACTGGCCCTTTCCAACTTCTGACAGACCACAGAGGTGCAAATACAGATACCCAAGGGGCAGAGGTCAGCCACAAGGCTCTTACAAGCCACGACAATGGGGTGCCACAACCCAGAAAGGAGGAGAGGACAGGTCTCAAACTATCAGAAGACAAACACAATGACTTGCCCCTCAGACTGCCAAGCAAATCACTCTTGGCAGCTCCCTTGGGGGGAAAACTTGCACTTTTTGCAGACAATTGGCACATCATCACAAAAGACAAATGGGTCCTAAATATTGTAACTCAAGCATACAGGTTCTACTTTCACATTTTACCAAGGATAAAAGGAATGCCAAACCTGCCATCAAATCAATGGGCAGAGGCTCAAAGACATGAGAGCCATTCAACAGGTTCCTACACAGGAGCAAGGACAAGGATTTTACTCAAGACTCTTTCTGGTTCCCGGAAAGGACATAGCCTGGAGACCCATTCTGGACCTTTCAATTCTAAACACATACCTAGAAGTACCTAAATTCAAGATGCTCACACTACAGCAGCTTCTTCCCATGCTGGGCAAGAAGGCTTGGCTAGTAACGTTGGACCTCAAGTAGGCATACCTGCATGTCCCTATCAGACAAAATTGCAGAAGATACCTCCGAATTATAGCAGGTACAACTCATTACCAATTATCTGCACTGCCCTTTTGCTTTATCTACTGCACCCAGGGACTTCACAAAATGCCTGGCACCAGTAATTGCATACTGCAGACAAAGAGGAATCCAAATATATCCATACCTGGACGACTGCCTTATTCAAGCAGACAGCAAGGACATTCTTTTAAAACATCTGGCGTTTGTAAAAAACTTACTAAGTTGCCTAGGGAACACAGTAAATGAAAAGAAGTCAAAACTAGTGCCCTCACAAGACATAATATTCCTGGGTGCCAGCTTAAATACAATGGCCCAGATAGCTTATCTCATGCCAGACAAGCAAGGACAACTGACTCAATACTTCAAAATGATGGCAACAAAGACCCAACTCCCTGCAAGAAAAATTCTGCAGGCCTTGGGATTCATGGCATCTTGCATACTACTAATACCATATGCCAAACTGCATATGAGGAAATTACAATGGTACCTGAAAAGCTCATGGACTCAACACAGCCACAGCTTGGAAACAATAATACCACTAATTCCCTGCCTTCAACAGGAGTTTCTATGGTGGGCTCAGGCATGTCACCTCAACAAGGGTCAGCCTTTCACCTTGCCCACAGCCAGGCAAACAATGACAACAGATGCATCGGATTATGCCTGGGGAGCACACATGGCAGGACAGTGTATTCAGGGCAAATGGTCTGCGGATCAAATGCATCTCCACATCAATCAAAAAGAGATGCTAGCTGTACAAAATACCCTAACAGCTTTCAAGGACCTCCTACATCCAGGACAACGTCTAATAAAGATGGACAACACCACAGTGATGTGGTACATAAACAACAAGGGGGCACACATTCCTACCCCCTATGCAGGCAAGCAATGACCTTGTGGAACACAGCACTGACCTACCAAGTTCAACTACAGGCACAATTCATGCCAGGAAAGAAAAATACATTGGCAGATGAACTAAGCAGAAATATCATGGATCCTCATGAGTGGAAACTAGACCCACAAGTATTCACAATGATAACTCAAAAATGGGGGAGTCCAGACATAGATCTGTTTGCCTCCCCCCAAAACTACCAACTGCAAAAGTTTTGCACAAGGACATACCACACACTAGCTTGGAAAGTGGACTTCCTCTCATTCAGTTGGAAAACACTAACAGTGTATGCCTTTCCTCCACTGCCTCTTCTGGCAAAGGTGCTGCTAAAAGCCAGATTAGAGAGGCCACAAATGGTACTCATTGCTCCAGACTGGCCACGCCAACACTGGTATCCAATATTAAGGAACATGGCTCAAGGTCCACCATAGATTTTACCTCAAATTCCTCATCTGCTGACTCAGCAAAACAATCAGATTCTACACAGCCAGCTCAAGACTTTAAATCTGGCTGCATGGCAGATTATCTAAACAACCAGTCAACACTTCTCTCTACAGCTGTTATGGATGTCATTCTGGAGGCCAGGAGACCCAGCACCAGGAAAACCTACTCAGACAAATGGAAAGGATTCTGCGCCTGGAACCAGGCTAAAGGCCAAAATCTTCTTGTCCCAAATATTCCTCAGATTCTGCAATATTTAACTGAGATGTTGCACAAAGGCCTTTCCTTTTCATCTATAAAGATCCACGCTTCAGCTATTTCAGCTCATTACAACACAGATCCTCCTATTTTTTCACATCCATTATTAAGACAGTACCTCAGAGGGGCTAAGAACATAAGACCGCCCCGAAGAGCACCAACACCAACTTGGGACCTCAATTTTGTTTTGGAAAAACTTAAAATTAAACTTAAAACTTAAAACTAGCGCCCTTCGAGCCAGCTTTTTCAGCTGATTTACAATTTTTATCATGGAAAACTGCCCTGCTGCTAGCAATAACTTCAGCACGAAGAGTCTCAGAGCTACAGGCCCTAATGGCAGTGGATCCTTTCATCATTTGTCATCAAGACAGAGTCTCTTTACGAACTAACCCTTCCTTTATGCCAAAGGTAGTATCCAGTGTGGCTCTAAACCAAACCATTCATTTACCCACCTTTTATCCAAACCCCCAGAATAAAGGGGAAAGGCTCCTACACTCTTTGGACATTCACAGGCAATTACGTTTCTACTTGGATAAAACAAAGGTTTTCAGAAAATCTGATCAGCTCTTTGTATCCTATGCTGCAGGATCTCAAGGAAAGCCTACATCAAAACAGACCATTTCAAAATGGATAGGACATTGTATCCATTTCTGCTACACACACCATAGGAAACCTGTACCTGGTAACATTAGACCTCATTCCACCAGGGCTACAGCAACATCAGCAGCCTTCCTCAGAGGGGTACCAACCAAGGATATTTTGGAAGCTGCAACTTGGAGTTCAGTGCACACCTTCACCAAGCACTACTACTTACCTCTATACTCAAAAACCAGAGCTATCTTTGCCGCTGCAGTTTTGCAGGGCCTACTAGCTTCTCCAAACCCTGTTTAGTACCAACCGCCCAGCCTTAGCTTTGGGATTCAAACCAAGTGTGATGACTGCAGCAGTGTAACACGATGAACATAGTACAGTTTTGTACCTACCATAAATGTAGATGTTCGAGTGTTCACACTGCTGCAGTCCAGGTTACCCTCCCACCGTCCCCTCTTCTTACCTGGGTTTTATCGATAGCTCCCTGTTTATACAATCTCTAAGATGTATTTCTATATGGTGTATTTGCTTACAGCTGTAGCTATTGTTTTCTACTTATGTAATTTGCTTAGGATTATGTATTGCCTTCCTATTTGGGGGCACCTGACATCTGGGACAAGAAAAACTGAAGAAAATGGTGTCGGCTACCTCTTTTATACCCCTGTCACACTGACGTCAGGGAAGAAGCGAAAGCAACCGATGCTGGACCAAGACTTTGGAACTCGGGCCAACTGCGGGACCGCCTGATGGCAGATAACCCAAGTGTGATGACTGCAGCAGTGTGAACACTCGAACATCTACATTTATGGTAGGTACAAAACTGTACTTTTTACCTTGTTGAATAAAAGGTTATCTAAGAGAAATGGGTCTATATTACAACGTCGAACTAACAAAAGTTCGATCATTGTAATATCAAACCCTAAAGTCCGAAACCCAACAAAACCGAAAACTCAGAACGGCGATTTTTTCCCAGGGGAAAAAAAAATCACTGTTCCATGACAAAAAAAAAATTAACCTTAAACTTAAACTAAAGTGGGGGCTTTGCCCCCACACCCCCCTACTTAAATATACCAACTCCGAGATCACACCACATTGGAGGAAATAGCAAAGCCCCGAAAACATACCATCGATTTTGTTCCCTGGCAAAAAAGTCGATGTGATGCGGCTTCACTATTTTCAACTTTTGGACTTTAGAGTTCAATATTACAACGTTCGGACTTGTTTTAGTTTGACGTTGTAATATAGACCCTAAGAGAATAATGTGCTTTTATCTGTAGACTAACTTTAAAGATGTATTGGGTAGACTTTTCATATTAAATAGCACTTCTGCAGCTGTAGGCTGTTTTTTTTATTTTACTTGTCAGAGTTAGTGACTTGCCTGAGTCTCTTTATATTGTTTTGTCATTGCTTATTTAACAGTACCTATCTAATTACATATAAATATTTTACTCCATATCTACTTGTATTGCACAGTAGTACGTATTGGAATATATTGTGCATATCAGTGTCTTTCTGGTAGTTTGCTGTTTCTCACTAATTGCAGTGTAAAATATTTAAGCTTTACCCTTAAAATAAAGCTCCTAGTAGGTTGTCAGGGGCAGGTCTATATTAAAAAGATGAATGTTTACTTACCCGAACGCCTAAACGTCAACCCATCTTCATCGAACCGTGAAAACATTGATCGTCCAGAAGCGCAAAAGCGGAAACATTGAGTTGTCATGGTTTGCCTTCTGTAGTATAGTTCTGTAAGGTAAGTGTGCAATAGTTACGGACCTTAGGGTTAGGGTGCGGGGTAAGTTAAGTGCATAGATGGTAAGGTATGTTAGATTTAATGTAGGGTTTTGTTAAGTGTATGTGTGTGGATTATTTAGTTTGTTTGTGTTTAGCTTTTTAAGGTAAGTGTGCGATAGTTACAGACCTTAGGGTTAGGATGCGGGTTAAGTTAAGTGCATACATGGTGATATATGTAAGATTTAGTGTAGGGTTTTGGTTAGTGTGTGTATGTGGTTTATTTAGTTTGTTTGTGTAGGTAGTATGTAGCGGGTGGTGGGGTGGGACAAGTATGACAGCTCAACTTTTTGAATTTTGCGGTTTAGGGCGTTCGGTGTATATTTATTTATTTATTTATTTTACATTTGTTAACTGGGAATGTCCGACTGGATACAGGTCCATTTTCAGTGGAGGTACAGGGAGAAAAGCTCCAAATGTACAAAAATAAGTGTAAATACAGTGAAATTATTACAGTGAGTTATCACAAAACTGAGATTTGTTTAATGATATGTACACACAGGTACATATTTTTCTCACATACATGCAGCAAAGGTTGGAAGCAAGTAGCTGAGAAAGAAATAGTTAAAGATTTCATCTGAAAAAGGAAAACACATATATTAAAGGTGGTTATCATACATGGTGTAGTGTTAACTTTAAATTTTTCCAGTAGGTGGGTGATGCACAGAATTTTAAACAGTTAGAGAGTCAGAGTTTTATTCCTGTAATGAGGTTCTCATTTATGAATTATGTTTGAGTGGGGGTTAGTTAGGGTTTGTACAGGGACAAAGCTACTGCATTTTTAGGTATATGTGGTTCAATGAAGACAGTCGACGTTTAGGTATTCGGGTAAGTAAACATTCGACTTTATAATATAGACCCATGAAGGGCAGCCACTTTGCCTGCCTAGCAACCTTGGCAAGACCGTTTCATTCATTTTTGTTAGCCAGAAGTGCTCTTCGCAGGACCTGCAACGTGCCCAGTATTGACTCCTTATGTAATTCATACATTTACAGTATTGGTAACATATCTAAGTACGACTGTAAATTCTTTTTTTTAAGACCCATTGCTCCTACTACTGTTGGAACTATCTGGACATCCTTCTTCCACATTGCCCTCATTTCTGCCCACAAATCCTGGTATTTTATGACTTTTGTGTCCCTGTGTATGTAAAACACTGTAGTCACTAGATGTTGCAATTTCAATAATCAATGCTACTTTTGCCTTCTTTTCATGGACTACTATATCTGGTTTTCTTGCATCTATTTTTGAACTGTTGGTAATGGGTGATCCCATGTGATATAAACTTCATCATTTTCTATAATGCTTTCGGGCTCATCTTTCCGATGTTTTTTGGCCACTTCAGTATTATAATGTTTACACAATCCATAATGCAACAGTCTTGCAGCATTATTATGCCTTTCAGTATACAGTCCTTCTGCCATTAGTATATCACAAGATGTGTGACTGTTTACAATTTTGTTTTACAAAGCCTATATTTGTTGGTTCCCCCATGTGTTCAACGAACTTTGTAAAGTGCACATATTCCGCTATCTTGAGCTGCCAACATTAACCTTTTGTCTTTTGGTTTACATTCACATCTCCTTAACCATTCCTGCATTTGATCCTGATCAACATGAAGTTTTTTCAAGAGTTTCCTATACTCGCAACTGTATTTTCCACATTTCTTGCCTTCTCATCTGATACTTCACCTTATATTCTTTCTTTTGTTTTTTGGCACATTCAGTTACTGCCTGATTTTTATCTACTTCTGGTTTGATTTCCATTTCTGCTTGACACTGATAGGCTTCTGCTAAATTAAGCAGGGAAGTCATCTTAGACTTATTTCCCTCACGTTTTAAAACTTTCACTGTGTTTGGGTTTTGTGGGGTCAGCAGATATGTATGCAGTCCTATGACTGCAGATCTGTACATGTAATCAATTTCGAGGAGGCCCATACCTCCTTCAGAATGGTGAATATATACTTTTTGGTATACACTGATTTTTATAAATCTTTTGATAAGCATAAATCTTCCTTCTTGTTTTATTGTCCAACTGATACAACACCTTTTGGGGCCAGTCAGTCTAAAACTGTAAGTTAGGACAGGAATAGCAAGTTGGTTTATAGCTTGAACTTTGTTCCTAGATGTCAAAGCTGTTTTCAGTATTACTTTTGTCTTTAAAATATTCCTTACTAAGTTTTATTCACATTTGTTTATGTTTTATTGTTGATCCTTCATCAATTCCCGAATATTTATACACTCCCTCTTGCTCAAGTTCTTTTATATCACATTCCTGTCCCAAGCTGATGTTTTCTTGGTGCTGCAACTTTCCTGCTTTAAAGGTTGCTCTTGCACATTTATCAAGACCAAATGACACCCTCATATCATCTGAAAAAGTTTTGACCAGTTGCATTTGTGCTTTCAGTTCATCTGATTAACTGTACAGTTTTAAATGATCCACAAAAAGAAGGTGAGGAGTCTTTACACTTTGTTGTTTTCTGTCAGCTAAACTGTAACCATGACCTAATGGGTTAAGGGCAAGACAAAAGAGCAGTGGTGACAGAGTCACCCTGGAATATCCCCCTATGAATTTTAACCTTGTAATAATAATAATTTGTCCTTTATCATGGCGTAACTGCAAAGTGGTTTGCAACTGTTGCATGGTTGCTGTAATGTAATTGATCAGTGTAAGGTGTATCTTGTTTATTTTTAAGCACTCTTTTATCCATGAATGTGGAATACTGTCAAATGATTTTTTGTAGTCAGACTATGCCATACTTAGATTCTTCCCCTTTTTTACAGTTCTCCACTATGGCTTTATTTAACAACAAATGATCCTTTGTTCCATGTGACTTTCTTTTGTTACCCTTTTGTTTTATTGCCATGGTTGAGTTTTTCTAAATGACTGTAAACTCTGTTGCATCAGTTCCATTGTTCATAGGTTCATCTGTTGTTTAACTTTTAGCAAAACTTAAAATAGGTAATAGCAGAATAAAACAGGCAGAAATAGAAGGCTTAAAAAAGTAAAATGCAGAAAAAAATACTTAAAATCTGGAAAGTTTGTCTTTTCTGGTCTCTGCTGCTCTAGGAACTCTGCTGGACACCACGAGGAGCTGTGCTGAGTTCTCTATAGGGGGCTGGAAAAGACAGGAAATGACCCAAAATGGCCAATAAACTACAAGTTACTGTGTAGTTTAGACATCATTGGACGGCAAGTTATTGGTCTATAGTTTTTTTAGGATAGCTTGCAGGTTCACTCTTAAGTAGGAGTATTGTTTTCCCTGTTGATAACCAGGTTGGTGTCTGTTCGGGGTACACATATAAGTAGCTCTTACTCATGGCTAAAGCTTCATGTAAAGATGTTAATACTTTTAGCTGGAAGTTAGGTATTACATCTGGGCATGGGGGGTTCCAGTTAGGAGCTTTTCTTATCTTAGTTTCAATCTCTCTGGCTGATACTTCATCCCATTTCTTATCCTGTACATTTGAACTTCTTATTCTTTCTTTTACTTCTACCCATTCAGTGTCTTTGTTATATTCCACATGATCTTCATAAATATTTCTCCAAAATGCATCAATTTCTTCTCTTTTTGGTGGTGTTTCTGTTCCTTTTGCCTTGTTTTTCAATTCTCTATAAAACTTTTTTGGGTCATCAGTAAATTGCTTATTTTGAACTTTTTCTTTGTATTTATCTGCATATGTTCTAAGTTTTTCTACCTGTGCCGGTGTTTTTAGTTTATTATTGTGATAGTGCGTGATAGATCCTGATCTATTCTGATACTGTGCATTGCTTTTATCATGTCTGTCTTTCTGAGTATTTTATTGATCTGTTCCCTCTTCTAACAGTGATGCTGTTAATTGCTTTATAGTTTTCTGTATTTGATACTTCCATGATGGCATTTCATTTCTCCCCTTACTGCCCTATGTTTTTGTGGTAAGACTTTATCTGTTATTAATTTAGCTGCACAGTAATATATCCTATTTTATTTCTGTTACATTGCACAAATTTCTGTGAACAGCCCTAATTATTGTGTTCATTTGTTTTATCAAACTTTTTGAGTTCTATTAACTTTCTGTAGTCTATTTCTTCCATTTATCTTAATATGCCTGTCCATTTCTATTAAATCAAGCAACTCTTCTCTTAGATCATTTTCTGATAAACTGAAGGCACATTCTTTTTTGTTCATTTCCTGCGGGCATTCTACACAAAGGTCCAGAGCATCTTCCTGTGCCACATTCTCTTCAGTTTCATCCTGTGTCATTTGTTGCTCTTTCATATGGGAACTCATTGGCCTATCACTCCAAACATTGACTGCATCAGAGTTGCCACAGTTCCCTGTTCCTTCCCTTGCTGTGCAACTCCAACTGAACTATAGTACTGGTTTCCTATGAAAGGCTCCAGAGTATCTTTATATGGCAACTGATCAGTTGTTTCCCACTCCACTGGTTTCTTCTTAATTAGGGGATGCATTGCTGTATTCTGCTGTGATGTTATCCGATATAGATTTTCTACACTAAATCCATTGCTTAGGGAATGAACACAGGGATCAAAAGACTTGCATTTTGTCTAGAGATGAAGCTTACAAATCCATACAACTGAAGTTAATTGCTTATGTTATCTCATTCTTTGAGGAGGGCCCATTTTCATCTCACTAACTTGAAAGATTAGTATTATTCAGTTTTATTTGCTGTCCTTTCAGACTGTTGCTAGCATGATTATTAGCTTGAATAAAAAGATGCATGAAATATAAAGGGTTAATTTAGAAATAGTGTAAAATGCTGAAAAATAGAAAGTAGTATATGTGCTGGCAAACATATAATAGCTGAAATAGATTTTGGCATCCACTGAGAAACAAAGTCTGTAAAAATAACTATGTAAATGGCAGCTGCAAGGACATCCATGAAGTAAAGCTGAAACATCAGCAAAGTAAAGAAATGTAACATCAAGTTTCAGATAGTGCTGGAACACCATGTTTCAGATAATGCAAGACTGAGTTTCCATGTATCATCAAATTACAAAGAACCAAGGACAAGGGAACAAAGAAAAAACTGTTATACAAAGAAAGAACTGTTATACATCAGACTCTGGAAAAATACCAGATCTTCTGGTATAAATGTAACTATGCATAAACAGACTTGGGGAATTTGCTATAGAGAGCTGACAGCATATGTGTTGTGTGTTTGTAGAACCAAAAGTCAAATGTAACAGAAATGTTGTACTAACTAAAGCAGTTTGCCTTCGTGTATTTATTGTACTTAGTACAATTCAGTATTTAAAAGTAGCTGTTCATCTTCTTCTTCTTCTTTCGGCTGCTCCCGTTAGGGGTCGCCACAGCAGATCAGCTGTTTCCATTTCTTCCTGTCCTCTGCATCTTGCTCTGTCGCACCAACCACCTGCTTGTCCTCTCACCACATCCATAAACCTTATCTTAGGCCTCCCTCTTTTCCTGTTACCTAGCAGCTTCATCCTTAGCATCTTTTTCCCAATATACTCTGCATCCCTCCTCAGCACATGTCCAAACCAACATAATCTTGCCTCTCTGGCTTTGTCTCCAAACCTTCCAACCTGGGCTGACCCTCTAATATACTTATTCCTAATCCTGTCCATCCTCGTCACACCCAGTGCAAATCTTAACATCTTCAACTCTGCCACGTCAAGCTCTGACTCCTGCCTTTTTGTCAATGCCACTGTCTCCAACCCATATAACATAGCTGGTCTCACTACCCTCTTGTAGACCTTCCCTTTCACTCTTACTGGTAATCTGTCACACATCACTCCTGACTCTCTTCTCCACCCACTCCATCCTGCCTGTACTCTCTTCTTCACCTCTCTTCCACACTCACCATTACTCTGAACCGTTGATCCCAAGTACTTAAACTCATCTACCTTCGCCACCTCTACTCCCTGCATCCTCACCATTCCTCTATCCTCCCCTCTCATTCACACACATATATTCTGTCTTAGTCCTGCTGACCTTCATTCCTCTTCTCTCTAGAGCATATCTCCACCTTTCCAGGGTCTCCTCCACCTGTTCACTACTCTCACTACAGATTACAATGTCATCTGCAAACATCATAGTCCACAGGGACTCCTGTCTGATCTCGTCTGTCAACCTGTCCATCACCATTGCAAATAAGAAAGGGCTCAGAGCTGATCCTTGATGTAAAAACGAAAACAGGTTGTCTCACCACGATACAAATGAGCTGCAAATTCCAAGAATGTCAGTAAAAAGCTTCTTTTATTGACTTTAAAACAAGATGAGCGCTTTCGCGTAGAAACCTCTACGCTTCTTCAGATAAATAACTATAGAAAGCATTCAGTTTAAATACTATCAAGGGCGGGAACTTAAAACAATTTGAATGACTGTTATTCAATTAGTATATCATTTAATATAGCAATTAACTTAAAACTCCACCATTCTACTTTAAGAAACACATGAAAACATAATTTTTTAAAAAACGGCATTCTGCAAAAATGGAAAACATTCACCAGTTTGCAAACCCGACAATCAACATTAAATTAATTATCATAGAATTGTGGGCAAAAATGCAAAGCGAATTATTGTTCATTCATATAAAAAACAGGTACATTAAAACAAGTGCATTAAAACAAAACTGCACATCGCATAATCGCATAATGCTAATAATGTAAACGTATTTCAGCATAGATCAAAAGGAACCACCCCTAATCACTGCATAATAAAACAATACTAAAGGACTCTAGGCTAAACACTCGGAGGTGGTTAGATTTTGTAATGAAGCCACAAAGAACAATCAATCAAAAGCTTGCATACTCATGTTGTGGATAACATACTCAAGTCACTATTTCTAGACCAAAACAAACCAATTTAGTATGCTGGCATGATACTGAAAGACTCAAATAAATATCGCCGTGTGTCTTTCAGCTGAGGGTATTCGCCACAGTGTTCATGAATAAGTAACTATATGGCAAACCTTGTTTTGAAGCGAAAAAATATGATGTATAATAATCAAATACGTGAAATAAATATACAATGGTTATGTTGTAACAACGAAATAAAATCAAGTGTCAGAAAACTACAAATAACTTAAAAATATTTATATCACCCAAAAAAGGGCAACTATATTATAAAATCATGACCAGCCTGAAATGAGTATGTAAAATGAAATAAACAATGTGAATGAAGCCTATGTTTATTATTGTTAAAAAATAATATAAACTTATAATGAATAGGTGCAATGCATGTTGTTGGAAACTGAACATTCCATCAATATGGAACACTCTAGTTTGTTCATAAAAACTGACAAATACCTCACCATAGAGAATATTAGAGTCTCCTATTGTCTAGGACTGGTCTCAAAGTGATGAAGCTGTTAAGACCGGGTGCTGTATGGGCATTTAGTCTCAGTATCCAACTAAGCTCTATGTTGGCTAGACGATTCATGCTATTCATGCTGATCCTTGATGTAATCCCACCTCCACCTTAAACACATCCGTCACTCCCACCGCAAACCTCACCGCTGTCACACTACCCTCGTACATATCCTGTACCATTTTTACATACTTCTCTGACACTCCCGACTTCCTCATACAATAACACAACTCCTCTCTAGGCACCCTGTCATATGCTTTCTCTAAATCCACAAAGTCACAATGCAACTCCTTCTGACCTTCTCTGTACTTCTCCATCAACACTCTCAGAGCAAACATCGCATCTGTAGTGCTCTTTCCTGGCATGAAACCATACTGCTGATCACTAATCATCACCTCCCTTCTTAACCTAGCTTCCACTACTCTTTCCCATAACTTCATGCTGTGACTGACCAGTTTAATCCCTCTGTAGTTACTACAGCTCTGCACATCACCCTTATTCTTAAAAATCGTTACCAAAACACTTTTTCTCCATTCCTCAGGCATCCTCTCACTTTCCAAGATTTCATTAAACAATCTAGTTAAAAACTCCACTGCCATTTCAAGTAGCTGTTCATACTAAGAGTTAATATACTGTGATGTGTATGCATGTAAATGCAACTAACAGCAAGTTAAGTAGAAAGACATGCATAGAATTCACAGAATTCTTCATAACTGTTCTTTTTGCCTGTCTTCATCTGGAAGGTTAGCTTTTCAAAAATCATCTGTTGCATCTTCTGAAGTGTCCCATCACATATCTTATCTTGAGATCCACAGATCACACCCCTAGCTATCTGGAGAAGCGACAGGAGGGACCAGTGAGGCTTTTAAAGTGTGGGTAAATCTTCCTCTGACCCCTCTTTTTAAATTTTTTCTAGTTCAGCTGGAATTCAGTGTTTGAACCAGGACTCCAAAGAAGTTAAACTTTTTCAGGTATAGCATTTACGGATGTTAAAAAGGAATAAAAAGAAGACGTAGGACATAGTAGTAGGGGGTTGCTTTCTTATAGCTTGTCCACACACACACACAAGGGGTATTAGTTCAGCAGTATGGAGTCACCTCTGTTTCAACGGGACAGTGACTGCAAAGTACAAGATGTGAAATTGTTCGATCTCGCCATTTGTTCTTACACAAGGATTCAGAGCCGATCCTCGGCTCTGAGTCGGCCACTTCACAAGCTCTGCGTCTAATAGAAAGCTCAAGGCACAGACTATATCCCATGATCCTCCTCTACCATCCCTCAGATCTAGTTTGCCGCTGCAGCTGATCGCATCGAAAAGGAGAGCTCGGGCCAGTTAAAACTTTCTTTTGCTATTTTAAGAACTGTTAAAAATTTTTTTGCTAGTATGTATATATATATATAGTGTTAGTGTGTGTGTATGTACCTTTAGCAGGTTTTGTGGCCTATAGATATTTTATACATATAATCTTAGGGCTTAGGCCTATTTTTCTTTTCCTGTCAGGGCTCTGACAGTTAGTAGTAGTAGAACTTTAGTAGATTTTTTCTAGTATTTCGCTAGTTACTATTTATGTGCAGTGTTTGATATTTACTCCCTTATATATTCATATATCTATATTTACTATAGTTGTTTATAGTTATATTAGGACTATTAAGACTACTAGACTGTTGCTAATTTTTAGCTGTTTATATTTCTTAGTAACTTAGTGTTATAGTGTCTTAGAATAACTTTCTTACTTGATAAAGTGTGTTCCCTGTCAGCTATGTTGGAAAAAGTTAAATCAGGGTTCAAAAGGTGTCAGTGTGGACAGAAGATGTCCATTACTGACAATCATGCTTCCTTTGTCTACTGTCTTGGCCCTCTCCACCTGCAGGAGGACTGCTCTATTTGTCACTCCTTCAGTGGAAGGGTCATGATGGAAAGGCGCAGGAAGCTGATAGAAAGGGGCTTACTAAAGCCTGAATTTCAGGAAGCCTTGGAAAAGGCTGATCAGACATCTAAGTTTTCGAAGGGGTCGAAGACTTCGAAGGTATCGGTGCCCAGGTCATCGGCTCCGAGCACCTCGTCTAAGGTTTGGTCGCCGGCTCCACAGACCTCGGGGCCAAGCACCGAGCGATTATCTCTCATCGAGCCCCAGGTCTTGGAGCCGGTGTCGGAGGTGCCTCCACCCTCGATCCTTCGGTCGGTGACATCTTCGGCCCCTTTGACCCGTTCTTCCAGATCTTTATTGGATACTGACATGGATTGTGTGGTACAGAAGCTCATGGAGAATACGGCTCTGTCCAAGCTAATTGCAGTTTCGTCCCAGTTGGTTTCGAAACTGGAAGCCCTCCCTGTATCTCCAGCAGATCCTCCTGCAAGACCCTTTGAGTCTTCGGAGCTGGGAGAAGAGGAACCGATGACCGTGGAACCCTCGGCGCCAAAGCCTACTTTTGTGCGATCGGCGCCACTGACCTCGACTCCTTCAGAGCCCATCGAGGAGTCACGGAGCCGACGGTCTCTCCTTGGTTCCGGGGCCGAGAGTCGAACTGAACTGTCGGTTCCGACTCTTCCTCTCGGAGCCTCGGCTCAGATTAGTTCGGCTCCATCCTCGGGGTCGGAGCCCGTGGTCCCGGTTTTGGGGAAACTACCATGCTCTTCGGACCCGGTGGAGTCCTCGGCCCGGGGCTCCGGTGCCTTCGAAGTTATGAGGAAGTTCTTGTCTGAAAAGACATTTACCTCATCGGAGTTATCTTTTCCTTCCCCTAAAGGGCCATGTTCTGTTTCTGTACCAGCGATCCCACACAAGCGTAGAGACCCAATGCCTCAGCCAACCCCAGAGGATGTCCCCTGTTCCTCGGAAGCTTCACCAGATGCCACCTCTGATGAAGTCCCAAGGAAAAGATTGTGCAAGAGGAGGCACATTGGTTCTCCACAAGAATCACTCACATAGGACACCGATTTGGAGGAGCTAGAGGGGTCCCCACGGTCCCCCTCGGAGGATGTCTCGTTTGCTGACATCCTGGAGATCTTGAAACAGAGGGGTGATTGGCAGACCATTGCCCCCACTGAGGACGAATCGGTGTTGCTGAAGGCATTTGGGGCTCAACCTTCTACCTCCTGGGTGACCCCACCCTTCGATGAACTAATGGATCTGATAGCTCGAAGGGCATGGGAGACTCCAGATACAGTGGAACCAGTCCCTAGGAAGCCGAACAAGTATATTACTGCCCCCCGAGACAAGGCTTATCTTACAAAAGGAGTCCCAGTGGATGCTATGGTGGTAGCGGCAGCCACGAAGAAGGAAATGTCTGAGTCATCTTCCTCTGTTCATCCTCCTAATAAGAATTCCAGGATTATGGACAGATACAGGAAGCGCGTTTTCAGTTCAGCAACTTTTTCCATGCGTTCGCTGAACTACCTCACGCATTTTACACGACTTCAGAGAGATCTCATTAAAGAGTTGGGAGATACTCTCCAGGGTAACATAGATGCTGCTGTCTCTGATAAGGTAACAGCACAACTTAACACCCTCACTTCGATAGTAAACTCGTCCTTGAGGCTCATCTCGTATGTGGCCAAAGGGTCGAGTAGGGCTGCAGTTTCAGCGATCGTTCTACGGAGGCAATCCTGGATGCACCTTTGCTCCTTTGTGGAAGCCTTCAAGTCTTCCTTTACCAATGCCCCATTCGATGGTGCCACCCTGTTCGGTCCCAAAGTGAAGGAGACTCTCACTCGGTGTGAGCAAGAAGGTAAGACCCTGTCTGCCATAGGGGTCCATTTTTCCTCCCTGACCAGACCATACCCCAAAGGGCAAAGAGGTGGAAAAATGTGGTTCCGAAAGACTCAGGGATCTTTCCAGCCCACACAGAGCGACGCCCCCTCCAGAGGCAGAGGAGGAGGCAGGAATGGAAGATGCCGCCCAGGCGGCAGAGGGCGTCCGCAGAACCAGGGCGACAGGGATAGCGTCCCTGGGAAGCCCTTCCAGCACTCCTGAAGGGTGGCCCAACTGTCATACTGTGGAGGCAGTCGGGGGTCGCTTAGCTTTATACCCAGAGGCCTGGCTAAGTCTTGCATCGGATTCTTGGGTAAAAAGCATTGTAACCAGAGGATACAATATCCCTTTTATCACCATGCCTCCCCAACAAAAGAGATTTCCAGATGTTCCACCCAGTCTGCAAAATCAAGCAGCCGTAGAAATAAAAAGGCTGCTCAAAAAAAGAGTCATCCAACCAGTCTCAGCGGACCAGATAGGATCCGGAACTTACTCAAGGTTCTTTTTAGTTCCAAAGAAAACAGGGGACTGGAGGCCAATTTTGGACCTCAGCAAACTCAATATCTTCGTAAGGAAGGAAAAAGTCTGGATGGTCACGCTACAGCCGATCCTTCCCTTTCTACAGAAGGATGATTGGATGTGCTCTATAGATCTCAGGGATGCTTACTACCATATCAAAATGGCCAAAGCGTCCTGAGATCATCTGCGCTTCCGGCTGGGAGCCAGTCATTTCCAATTTTGAGCACTGCCCTTTGGTCTCACCTCAGCCCCCAGGGTGTTCACCAAATGCATGACAGTAGTGGTGTCTCACCTGAGGCGGTTAGGATTCCAGGTGTTTCCATATCTAGATGACTGGCTCCTCACTGCCACCACCAAGCATCGTCTGTTACAATCCAGGGAATACACGATCAACCTTTGTTCCCATTTAGGGATCTCAGTCAATTTTGAAAAATCTGCCTTATCGCCCTCGCAGCATATTTCTTTCATAGGGGCGGAATTAGACACTACTACAATGCTGATCAAACTCCCACAAACAAGAGTATCAACCCTCAGAGACCAGGTCGCTATTCTGATTCAGAGCAGAAAAGTTTCTGCGGCACAAGTGCTGAAAGTGTTGGTCTTGATGTCAGCCACGTTGATTGCAGTTCCTCTCGGCAGGATGCACATGAGGATCCTCCAGTGGCTGCTCTTCGCGCAGTGGTCATTCCAACAACTCCCTCTGTCTCACCACATCTCGATCACGGAATCTTGCAAGCGGGATCTTCAATGGTGGCTAAACAGCCAGAATCTGACGATGGGTCATCTGTTTGTATTACCCAGTCCTATAGCCACAGTAACCACGGACGCTTCCCTGATGGGGTGGGGGGGACTTTTTCAGGGGAGAACAGTCCAAGGAGAGTGGTCCAAAATAGAGTACAATCTGCATATCAATGTTCTGGAGCTGAGAGCAGTGTTCCTAGCATTGCAACACTTTCACGAGTCTCTACCTCTAGGAACAGTGGCAGTTCAGATGGACAATATGTCGGTGGTCTGGTACATAAACAAGCAGGGTGGAACCAGATCTTATCCATTATGCAGAGAGGCCCTGAGAATTTGGCAATGGGCGGCATCCACAGGTCATTTTCTGATAGCAACGCACATCCCGGGGTCATCCAACGTCACTGCGGACAGGTTGAGCAGAGCCATCCTGTTACCTCATGAGTGGTCCCTGAACAACCAAGTGGCGGAAAGGATTTTCCGCAGATGGGGCCAGCCTTGCTGTGATCTTTTTGCATCCCCCTTGAATGCCAAATGCAGAAGCTACTTTGCCCTTCTTCCCCTCCGGGGGGTGCCCCCAGGGTCGCACTAGTGCACAATTGGCCCCCGGGTCTCCTGTATGCTTTCCCTCCTGTCCCCTTGATTCCCAAATTTCTACAGAAAGCCAGGAACCTGGAAAGGATGATCATACTCATAGGTCCATTCTGGCCTCGACAGATCTGGTTTCCCTTTCTTCGTGCCCACCTGATGGAGGAACCATGGATGTTCTTCGTTCCCCATTGCTGCAGTCCTTACTATTAATACCAGAGTATAGGCTGGGCGTCGGTCAGGCGCGCTAGACTGGCGATCAGTACCCAGATGCTCCGGCGCCCGCCGAATCAAGAAAGCAAGGACAAAACAGCGAAGCCTAGGGTTGATGAAGAGTTTCTTTGGAGTCTCAGGCAGAGACTTTACTGTTACAGGATGTGCCTTCTCGTTCTGTGCCTAAGAAACATATGCTTAAAATGGCAGAAGATTTGATTACTATGATTAGAGGTTCTATGCCCTCCTGATAAGAGGCCTAGGGTGGAACCTGAGTTTGAGTGTTTGGAACAGTATTCAGAGGCTTCAGAGTCTTCTAGATTTGCAGGAGTTTCCTCCTTATTCTGATTCTGATGTGGATGATTCCACTCCTACAGCTTCTCCTCCTGAGGATTTCTCATTTTCAGAGACTCTGCATTCCATGAGAGAACACTTTAAATGGGAAGGCCAAGATTACTCTGATTCAGGAAAAGGCTTTTAGCTATACCTCCTGTGTTGAATGTGGTGGAAGATGTTTTTGCAGAGGCTTCCTAAACCCTGACTCTTTGCCTCCTGCTCTTGTTAAACCTGATAGGTACTATAGGGTGAAGTATTTGTTTAAGAGTCCTCCAGAAACTGTTTCTCAGGGGCCTAAAGGTGTTAAGGCCTCTGTGGTTAAAAATCCTGTTCCCACTGATAAAGAGGCAAGGGCTTTGGATAGGTGGGGAAAGAAAGTGTATACTTCTTCCACTCTAGCCACGAGCGTTGAATTGTCAGTTTCACATGCTAAAATATCAAAATTATCTCCTTTCACAATTGAAATCTAAGGTAGATGCTTTAGCGGAAGGTATTGAGTGTAAAGAGTTGCTAGATTTAGTTCATGTGTCTGAACAAGTAGGTAAGCATTCTTTGCAATGTGGTTTTGATGCTGTACGGGCCTCCTCGGGTGGCTGCCACTAGTTCTGTTCTTCGCATGCCTGGTTGAGGGATCAGAATTTAGCTGAGCATGTTAAAACAAGGATTTTGGATGCTCCTTTACAGTCTGATGTGTTGTTTGGTTCGCCTGTGGAAGCAGTTTTAAAGAAAATGGAAGACAAAGCTAAGTCTATGCAAACTGTTAAAGATTTTTGCAGGTTCAGCCACCAAGTTTAGTAGAAATTGGCCTGCTAAGGGGTGGACATATCCTGCTTATGATTCCCAGTCTAAGTTCACCTGCTCAGACTTCTGGTGAGGGCAGGGGTCAGTCCTTTCGTAAACAGACCCAATGACCTGCCTTTTCAGCTGCCAGTAGATTCTCGTCTGGTAGCTCCTTTGGGAGGAAGACTGTGTCTTTTCAAAGAAAATTGGGATTTAATTACTCAAGACAGATGGGTGTTGGATATCATTCACCACGGTTACAGGTTTTATTTCCATACAATGCCTCCTTTCAAAGGCATGCTCCACAAAGAAAAGAGGCTCACAAGCAAATTTCTCAGTTACTCCAGATGGGGCCATTCAGCCAGTTCCTGTATCAGAAAGGGGCCTAGGATTTTATTCTGTTCCTAGTACCGGAGACCAATTTTGGATTTATCTCTCCTCAACACTTATCTGGACATTCCCAAGTTCAAGATGTTGACGTTACAACAGCTTTTACCTCTGCTGGGCAAAGATCACTGGATGGTAACTTTAGATCTCAAGGAAGCTTACCTTCATGTGCCTATAAGGCTAGGTTGCAGGAAGTAGAAATTCTCATTATCAGTTCTCTGCATTGCCCTTTGGCTTATCTATATTCACAAAGGTTCTGGCTCCAGTGATAGCTTACTTCAGGCTGCAAGGAATTCAAATCTATCCTTACTTGGACGACTGCCTGATTCTGGCTCAAGAAAGGAAGACCTTCTACAGCATCTGGAATATGTTATAGCAGTGCTAAGATGCCTAGGGTATTCTGTGAACGAAATAAAGTCCAGTCTAGTACCCTCTCAAGACATGTGCTTTCTGGGTGTGAGACTGAATACAGCAGCCCAGATGGCCTTTTAACCCCGGACAAACAAAAGAGTCTATCACTTTACTTCCATCAACTATCTCATCAGTCCGTGCTGACTGCAAGGACAGTCCTTCAAGCATTAGGGTTCATGGCATCTTGTATTCTGGTGCTTCCCAATGCCAAACTGCATATGAGGAAGCTACAATGGTATCTCAAAATGTATGGACACAGCACTGCCAGGATTTGGACACTGTCATTCAAATAATACCTTGCCTTCAAAAGAATTTTGTGGTGGGCTCAGGAATGTCACCTAAACAAGGGACTCTCTGTGACAGATTTTAACGACAGATGCCTCGGATATTGCTTGGGAGCTCATCTAAATGGAAAGTGGATACAAGACAAGTGGCCTGCCAGACTACAGCATCTACATATCAACATGAAGGAGATGTTAGCAGTCCAGTTTGCATTAATGGCTTTCAAGGAGTTACTTCTTCCAGGGCAGGTGTTGATTCTAACAGACAACACAACTGTCATGTGGTACATCAACAAGCAAGGGGAACACATTCTTATCCTCTATGCAGGCAAGCAATGATTTTATGGGAGACTGCGCTAAGCTTGCAACTAACTCTTCAGGCAAGGTTTCTGCCGGAGCACAGAACTCCTTAGCAGATGTGTTAAGCAGACAAATCATGGATCCCCACAGTGGAAACTGGATCTTCATGTATTTCAGAAATTGACAGTGTCATGGGGAACTCCAGACATAGATCTGTTCGCTTCTCCACTAAACCACCAGCTGCCAAAGTTTTGCACAAAGGGGTTTCATCACACAGCTTGGAAAGTGGATGCTCTGTCTTTCAGTTGGAAAAACCTTCATGTGTATGCCTTTCCACCTCTGCCTCTTCTTCCAAAGGTACTATTAAAGGTCAGACAAGACAGGCCAAGGATGATTTTGATAGCTCCAGATTGGCCTCGGCAACACTGGTACCCACTACTACGGAGTCTGGTAAAGAAGCCTCCATGGCCTTTACCTCTGATTCCTCATCTGTTATCTCAGAAGGACGGTCATCTGCTCAATGTCAAGCTTCACTCTCTTCATCTAACAGCCTGGCATATTCTGTGTTGAAACACAGCAGGTCTCAACTTCCTCAACAAGTTTTAAATGTGATTATGGAAGCCAGAAGACCTAGTACAAGGAAAGTGTACGCAGAAAAATGGAAGAGATTTTTATTTTGGAGTACAGCAAGAATTTGGAGATTTCTGAGCCTAATTTGAGTGTGGCTCTTCAATATCTTACTGAGTTATTGGACAAGGGTTTGTCCTTCTCTTCCATTAAGATTCATGCTGCAGCAATTTCAGCTCACTATGATTGTGACCCACCATTGTTTTCGCATCCTTTGTTCAAGCAGTTTCTTAGAGGGCAAAGAATATAAGACCCCCACGAGAGCTCCTACTCCTGCTTGGGATCTCAATTTTGTGTTGGAAAAACTTACTCTGCTACTGCTGAATTGAAATACTTGTCATGGAAGACTGCTTTTCTGTTGGCTATTACTTCTGCAAGAAGGGTGTCTGAGTTGCAGCCCCTTATGGCAGTAGAGCCCTTTTGATTTTCCATAAGGATAGGGTATCATTCGTACTAATCCTTCCTTTATGCCTAAGGTGGTTTCTAGTGTGGCTTTAAACCAAACTATTCATTTGCCTACTTTTTATGCAGACCCCAAAATAAAGGGGAAAAGATTTTGCACACTTTAGATGTTTAAGCAGGACTAAGGATTTTAGGCAGTCTCAGCAGTTGTTTGTTTCTTTTGCTTTGAGTTCGCAGGGCAAGCCTGTGTCAAAACAAACTATTTCTAGGTGGATTGGCTTTTGCATTGCATTTTATTATTCCCATCATGGCAAGGAGATTCCAGCTGGGATTAGGCCTCATTCCACTAGGGCTACTGCCACTTCAACAGCATTTCTAAGGGGTGGCAACTAAGGATATTTTGGAAGCAGCTACTTGGAGTTCAGTGCATACTTTCTCTAAGCATTATCACCTTCCTATCTACTCTAAGTCTAGGGCTGGTTTTGCCACAGCTGTTTTGCAAGGCATGTTGTCAGCTCCTGCTTCTTTATGATTTGCCAGCCTCCCTTACCTCTGCTTTGGGATTCTACCCAATAGTAAGGACTGCAGCAATGGGGAACGAAGAACATAGTACAGTTTTGTACCTACCATAAATGTAGATGTTGATCCCATTGCTGCAGTCAATTTACCCTCCTCCTTCCCTCTGTGTTTAGGGGTGGTTGTGTAGGTGAGGTTACATGCTGATATTTTTGTATATATTCTTGTATATATTGTACATATTTTTGGTGCAGGTATTTTGGGCCTTGTCTTTTTAGGGTCTTCTGACATCTGGGGCAAGAAAAGACTGAGGATATGACGTCGGTCATGCGCATTAGTACCCTGGCGTACTGACGTCAGTCTAATGCGCCCTGACCGGCGTCAGCAATATCTCTGGTATTCGGGCCGACTGGATAGCGGACTACCCAATAGTAAGGACTGCAGCAATGGGATCCTCGAACATCTACATTTATGGTAGGTACAAAACTGTACTATTCTGCACCCGGAGCCAGATCTTTTGACTCACTCGTCGGGAGTTCCGCATCCATCCCTACGGTCCCTCAAACTGACAGCTTGGCTGCTCCACTTCCCAATTTCGCCAGGTCAAAGTTTTTGTCTTCTTCAGTATAGCACATCCTATTTTCTTCTCACAAACCTTCTACCAGAAAATTATATAAAAGCAAATGGAAACGTTTTGCTTGCTGGGCGTCAACACAAGGATTAGATCCCTTGGTGGCCCCTATACACAAAATTCTAGAATTTTTAACCACACTGTTTCATGAAGGGGCCTCTACTTCTACGATAAGGGTGCAATTAGCGGCCATATCGAAGTTCCATGTAGGTGAAGGGGATTTTTCAATTATGTCGCACAGGATTTGTAGGGCCTTCATAAAGGGTACCTTTCACCTTCAACCATGCATCCGCGAACTGGTTTCCCCATGGAATTTGAATTTGATGTTGTCTCAGCTTATACTACCACCTTTTGAGCCAGCATCAACATGTTCAATTAAGTATATGTCATGGAAGACCCTATTCCTCATCGCTATTACCTTGGCTCGTAGAATTTCAGAGCTACAATCACTCTCAGACCGCCATACATGATTTTTCACCCTGACAGAGTTTCCTTGCGTACTAACCCGTCCTTTCTCTTGAAGGCATGCTCTGTTCTTAACATTAACCAATCCATTGAACTACCCACATTTTTTAAAAATCATTCAAACAAATTAGAATACATGCTACACAAGTTGGATGTACATAGACAACTGAGATTTTATCTGGACAGGACAAAAGACTATAGAAAATCGGATCAACTGTTCATGTCATTCGCGGAGAATAAAAAAGGCATGGCTGTAACCAAGTGGACGTTATCCAAATGGCTTTCGGACTGCATAAATTTTGTTCATTCTGCTTCAACGCAATCACTTCCATTCAAACCTAATGCTCATTCTACCAGGGCCGTTTCTACTTCTTCTGCCCATGCTGCTCTTCTTCCGTTGGATACTATTTATGCAGCGGCTACGTGGGCAAAACCTCATACGTTTGTTGCTCACTACAAAGTAGACAGGTCCTCCAAGGACAGAGCATCTTTTGGTTCCACTGTACTCAGGAACGTTCTTCCATAGTCACCCAGGGTAACGGAGCTAGGGACGCTACCTGTGTGTAAGAACAAACGTCGAGATCGAACAATTTCACATAAAGAAGTTATGTTCTTACCATAACGTTCCATGTGAATTGTTCATCTCGCCTTTGTTCTTACATCCCCTCCCTCCATCCCCCGCCACGTTCTGGAAGAACGGGTATGACTGGTGTCTGGTTGGTTGGTTTGTCTACGTTGCCTTCTCTCCCCAATCCTCAGTAAGTAGCCTATTGTCTATTTGCCTATCCGAGGGTGGTTCTAGTAGTATTCAGCTTCAAGTGTGTGTGATGGCATGAGAGTTAGACTCAGTGATTAGTACTGTTTTCTGGTTCTTGCAAACTAGATCTGAGGGATGGTAGAGGAAGATCATGGGATATAGTCTGTGCCTCGAGCTTTCTATTAGATGCAGAGCTTGTGAAGCAGCCGACTCAGAGCCGAGGATCGTCTCCGAACCCGTGTGTAAGAACAAAGGCGAGATGAACAATTCACATGGAATGTTATGGTAAGAACATAACTTCTTTATATGTCACTTGGAGCAGACTAAACCTAGTGTAATCTTATGTTTACATTTATACTACCTTAACATAAGTCTTAAGGTTGCTTTAATTATTTAATTTTCCCTTAATTCTACAGATGTTTGCCTCAGGTTTTCCTAGTGATTTTCTGTTTCAGCTGGAAGATGAAGAAGGGAGTCTGGAAGGACAGATATAACTGTAGGAATCCCAGGTTGTTTAGTAAATCTCTCTTCTTTACTGGCATTGTCCAGGAAAATAATATATATATATATATATATATATATATATATATATATATATATATATATGCTGACTTAAAGTTTCCTTATAAACACTGAAGTTGGTAGTGTTGCCAATGTATTGCCCTATCACACAAGCCATGTTTTATCACCAGTCCTTTCTTGCTTCCTGCAACTGTGGTTTGCTTTAACTTTTATCCCAAACATAATGCATGATGCAGTTTTACTGGGTCCTGTGGCCATATGATAGGAAACCGTATAAAAGGAAATCAATGTGTTGGTTGGTAAATATAATCTTGTATTGTAAGGAAGGTCACTGAAAGTACTCTTCTGTTCCTTCTTTGGACCTGTATTAACTGAAGTAAAACAAGGCCATATCATGCTGAAATTCTCTTTAGCCATCTTTATGTAGACTGACAGCCATTTCTCTTACTTTGAGGCTAGGTGCTGGGAAGACATACACCATGCTGGGTACAGACCATCAGCCTGGAATCTACTTTCGAACCCTAAATGATCTCTTCAAAGCCATTGAAGCAACCAGCAGTGACATGAACTACACTGTTTCCATATCCTATGTAGAGGTAAGAAAACCCTAACACTATTTAGAAATCTGGAGACTAAGGGATTATTATTGGATAATAAAGATAAAAATAAGAATATCAATTAATTGGTAACAAGTCTGTATTAAGGGCTTGTGGACAATAAAATTGGAGCAAGCCATACTTTAGAATATGAGTTGAGAAGATAGGATCTGATATCATAAAGCTTCACCTGCAAGAATTGCACAGCATTTATATGAAATTCTGTATACATGAAACTTTCAGATGCTGACAGCTTCACCCCATCTTCAGCATACTGCATCCTCATGTGCCTCTGTAGTCCAATACTCATTTGAGTTGCGTTTCAACAGTCGTCTGTTAATTACTTTTATTTTATCAAAGTATGTTGAAACTTTATACTTTCATGATACACAGTGGGCTGTCTGTTTTTGCTGTGTAGTATAAAAGTCAGACTTTTCACTTCTCCTGTGTTGTGCAACAATGGATTAAGCATATTTAAACAAGAGGGGTTGGGAGGGCTGAAGTCTTCCACATGGAGGGTGCAGTGTGCCCCCCCCCCCCATGAAAACACTTTTCAGGTTTATCTTCCATTGTGTTTAATAACATTTTGTTTGACTGAGAAAAATCGAGAAGGTGTTACTGCTCTGCCAGTGATTGAAGTGAATGTATAGAGTGCATGCTGCAAATGGCTTATTTGGTCCAGCAGGTGGTCAACAGTTTAACAATGGAACATAAACTATCTGCAGATTTAGTGCTTTTCCATTATATGACTTCTCACCTGCTTGCATACTGCAGCTGTTCTATTTTTGGGCAATAATGCTTTATGGTGTACAGTTCCAACACTTTCCATTTTCAGACTTCGATACCTTTGACAATCATTCATTTTGACTTCTCCATCGTAGTATTGTATCCTTCATTATTAATATCAACAAACAATAATTAAAAAAAATGTTTAGAACAAATAAATCATCAAAAAGAAAACTGAAAGCAAAATATAATAGTTTGGTTGTATTATCCTTTCTCATCTTACTTATTTTCTCCTAGAAGAAAGGTGCCTTTCATGGAAATTTATTATAACTAATTATCATGCATTTCATACACAATTCTAAACAAACTCACCATTAGAAAAATAATTCATAACTCTGTGGTCATTTCTGTGTACATTGTACAAGTTAACCACCTGACCACTTCATGTTTTCTTTGCTGACCTATTTTAATTTCTGTTTCATCCACTAATAATCTAACTTCCCTCTCTTTTGGTGCCTCATTTAGTTTCACCTTTCTGGTGATTGCACTGCATTTCAGTATCCTATCCCAAATATCTCATCAGCATAAGTATCTTCATTATGTGAATTTCTTGTCTTCCAAAAATATATGATGTTCATCATATTGATCCCTGCTGTAGTAGCCTAAGCTATATAGGTTACATCCTGCTAATGATATAACAGCTGGCTTGCTTCCAAAGTTTCAGGCCGCCTTTCATGCAGCCAAACTATTAGACAGCTCTTCTCTGTGGCCTTTGAATGATTGACTTTCAGCTAGCATTTCCTCAAGGATGGACAGATAAGTATCTTGTTGGGAAATATCTTCCATTTTACCATTTGTTGCTAGGAATATTATAACATTTATATCAAAATATAGTGCTGTGGACTCAGGCTAGTGTTTTTGTGGTTGTTGCAAAAACATTTTACTTCTAAACTTACTTTTTTCACTCAAAGTTACCTTCTGGGGAATACCTTATGAATTACAATTTTTTGTAAGAAAAAATTTTTACTTTTCTGTCACAATCGGTGGCTAAGATATTTGTTGTCACTAAAAAAATTGCCTCAAAACTTAAATTATTAATGTGAAGTTGTTCAATCTCACCGTTCATTCTTGACTGATGGGTTCGGAGCCAATCCATCGGCTCCAGTACGGCCATATGCAAAGCTCGAGGTCTTCCAGTAGCACGACGCCAAGCCCCTATCCCATGATGTGTCTTACCTCAGATCTAGTTTGCTGTGGCATCTGATCGGAGGTTCCAGTGCAAGCTCGGGCCAGTATAATTTAAAAACTTTAGCAGTTACTTAAATATTTTTACTAAAAATCTGATGCAGGATAGTTAGTTAGTTAGCTTTTATAGCTTCCTTGAAATTCCCCTTCCCATATGTTCATAATATTATTGTTTAAAATATTGGCCTTGTGTGTTTTGGCCTAGTTATTGGTTAGAGTGTGTTTAAATAGTTTTTCTAGTGGCTATAAACAGCCTTTTTCTAGTTGTAGAGAGTTTGGATTCTTTATCTCAGGCTCATTTCTGTGTGTGTGTATTAGAGCCTAGTAGCTTTATTAATATCTGGTTTGCGTGTTGAAGTAGTTATTATGGCGGATGACAAGGACAAACATCCCAAGTCGGGTTTTAAAAAATGTCCGGACTGCAATCAGAAAATGTCAGTGACTGATGGACATGTTACCTGTGTGTATTGTTTAGGGGCTGTCCACTTACAAGAATCTTGTGCTGTTTGCCATTCCTTTTCATCAGGAGATTTGTTAGAAAGGAAAAGGAAGTTAATGGACAGGGGCTTGCTTAAACACCCCTTTCAAGAGGCTTTGAATGACCAGGATGTGGCCAGCAAATCTTCCAAGTCCTCTAAGTCATCTGTTGAATCTAAGGACTCCAAGCATTCAAAAAAATCAAAAAAGTCTGATGACTCTGCAACATCAGCTCCACAGACTACGGAGTCGACTGTCTTTTCTTTTCGGAGCCGGCCCACGACATTGGAGCCGGTATCTGAAGTGCCTCATTCACCATTGCTCCATTTGGCACCATCGGTGCATTCATCTAGATCATCTGTCAGCCTTTCAGATTTGGATATGGATCGATTGGTGCAGAAGCTTTTACAGGCACCAGGCCTTGCTAAATTGTTGTTGGCTCTGACCCAAGTGGCTTCGGAGCGGAAGACCACTACTCCTGCTTTGGCTACTCCTCCTCTGAGCCGTATCAGACCTTCGGAGCCAGAAGAAGTAGACCTGTTGATCGTGGAGCCGAGACCTGCCCTAGTTGTCCTCGGCTCCATCCATTCTGATGTCCTCGGCGCCGACCGGGGACTCTAGGAGCTGACACTCTCCAGTCAGATCCGGGGAGGATAGTTGGACCGACTTGTCGGTGCCAACTCTTCCTCTCAGGGCTTCTGCTCGGATGAGCTTGGCTCCTACCTCCAGCTCAGAGCCCACTGCCTCAGTGTGGGAGGGTTTGATGTTTCCCTCAGATCTGTCGATTCCTTCCTATTGGAGCCATGGTGCCTTCATAGCTGTGAGGAAAGCTTTGTCCCCCAAGACATCCTCGACTTTAGGCCTTGCTTCCTCATCCCCTAAAGTGCCTGTGTCTGCTTCTGCTTCCATCATCCAGGCTAAGAGTAGAGACCCAGAGCCTCAGGTAGCCCCACAGGGTGCCCCCTGCTCTTCTGAGACCTCCCCAGAGGCTCTCACTGAGGAGGTTCCCAGGAAGAGATTGTGCAAGAGGTGACACTTGGACTCCCCACTGGAGTCTTTAACATCTGACACTGACTTGGATGAGTCCCCACGGTCCCCCTCTGAGGATATCTCCTTTGCTGAGATACTTGAGATCCTTAGGCAGAGGGATGATTGGCAGTCCAAAAGCCCTACTGAGGATGGGTCCAGTTCTCCTGAAGGCTTTCGGGTCTCAACCTTCCACCTCTTGGGTGTCTCTGCCCTTCGATGAGCTCATGCAGTTGGTTTCTCGAAGGGCGTGGGAGTCACTGGAGTCCATGGAGCCTGCCACTAGGAGGCCTAACAAGTTTATGTCAGCCCCACCAAACCAAATTTTTTTAACCAAAGGAGTCCCAGTTGATGCCATGGTGGTGGCGGCGGCGGCCACCAAAAAGGAAATGTCTGAGACTTCCTCGTCTATCCATCCTCCTAATAGAGAGTCTAGGATCATGGATAGATATGGGAAATGCATCTTTAGTTCAGCGACTTTTGCTCTACATTCACTGAACTACTTAACCCATTTTACTAGGTTGCAAAGAGATCTCCTTAAGGAGCTGGGAGATGCTCTTCAGGGTACAGTAGCTGCAGGTACCTCTGACAAAGTTGCTACCCAGCTTTCTACCCTAAATTCTATTGTCAACTCGTCCATGCATCTCATATCCTATGCTGCTGATGGAACGAGTAGGGCAGTGGGTACAGGAATTCGCTCTTAGAAGACATTCCTGGATGTGCTTGTGTTCTTTCATGGAGCCCTTCAAGTCATCCTTCATTAACACCCCCTTTAATGGCTCATCCCTTTTTGGGCCTAAAGTGAAGGAAACCTTCACCAGGTGTGAACAGGAGGGAAAGACTCTGTCTGCCATCGGAGTCCGTTTTTCCACCCCTACCCGACTTTATCCCAAAGGTCAAAGGGTAGGGAAAATGTGGTTTCGGAAAGCCCAAGGAGCCTTTCAAGATACACATGGTGAACCCCCCCTCCAGGGGCAGAGGAGGGGGAAATGGTGGAAGACGCTGCCTTTGTGACAGAGGGGGTATGCAACATCAGGGTGACAGAGATCACATCTTTGGGCAACCCTACCAGCGCTCCTGAAAGGAGGCCTGACTGTCCTGCTCTGGAGGCAGTCGGGGGTCGCTTATCTTTGTACCCAGATGCCTGGCAAGGAATAACAAAAGACAGCTAGGTACAAAGTATCATTTCCAGGGGGTACTTCATAACATTTTCCACCCCCCTTCCATAAGGAGAATCCCGGACGTTTCAACCAGTTACAGGGAACAAGCAACTATAGAGGTCCCAAAGTTGCTACAAAAAATGAGTCATCCAGCCAGTCTCAGCAGACCAAACAGGATCCGGAACTTACTCAAGATTCTTTTTGGTTCCAAAGAAAACAGGGGACTGGAGACCCATTTTGGACCTCAGCAGACTCAACCAATATGTAAAGAAAGAGAAGTTCCGCATGGTCACGCTTCAGTCTATACTTCCCCTCTTAGGGAAAGACAATTGGATGTGCTCAATAGATCTCAAGGATGCGTACTAACACATAAAGATGGCCAGACCATCCAGAGATCACCTGCGTTTCCGGCTGGGAGCCAATCATTTTCAGTTTCGAGCCCTGCCCTTTGATCTCACTACAGCCCTCAGAGTGTTCACCAAATGCATGGCAGTGGTCACGGCTCACCTGAGGTGTCTAGGATTCCAGGTGTTTCCATACCTAGACGATTGGCTCCTTACCGCCACCACCAGCTATCAACTTATTCAAGCAAGGGAGTACACTCTGTCACTCTGCAATCAGTTAGGTATTACAGTCAACTCAGAAAAGTCTGCCTTGTTGCCATCACAGCATACCATTTTTATCGGGGCAGAGCTAGACACCTCAACCACCACTCTAAGGCTACCAATTGAAAGAGTCTTTCTTCTTCGTCAGCATGTTAGCACATTGGTATCAAAAGACAGAGCACCAGCTTTGGAAGTTCAGAAAGTATTGGGTATGATGGCTGCAGCAATCCTAGCCATACCATTAGCAAGAATGCATATGCGGATCCTTCAGTGGCTGTTGTTCACTCAATGGTCTTACCAGGAACTACCCACGGACCACACAATTTTGATTACAAGCTCTTGCAAGAAAGATCTCTAGTGGTGGTTGACGTCTGTTCTTGTCACCATAGGACGCCCCTTTGTTCTACCCCCTCCAGTAGCCATTGTGACCACAGACGCTTCCCTGATAGGGTGGGGGGGCATTTTCAGGGAAAGACTGCTCAAGGCACATGGACCTATCAGGAGTCGCACTTACATATCAATGTTCTGGAGATGAGAGCAGTACTTTTGGCATTGCAGTACTTCCAGGACTCTCTTCCTCTAGGAACGATTGTGATTCAGGCAGACAATATGTCAGTAGTCTGGTACTTCAAGCAAGGGGGAACCAGATCTTACTCCCTTTGCTGAGAAGCCCTCAGAGTTTGGCAGTGGGCTGTTTCCTCCCAGCGCTTTCTGTGGGCAACGCACATCCCGGGGAGATCCAGTGTCATAACAGACAAACTAAGCAGGGCAATCTTGTTGCCACATGAGTGGTCCCTCAAGAAAGAGATTGCGGACAAGATTTTCTGCAAATGGGGCCAGCCTTGCTGTGACCTTTTTCCCAGTCTTATCAACACAAAATTCAGAAGCTACTTTGCCCTGATTCCCCCTCCAGGAGAAGCTCCGAGGGACACACTCGTACATGATTGGCCCCCAGGACTCCTCTATGCATTTCCATCAATACCATTGATACCCAAGGTTCTACAGAAAGCAAAATCACTGGGAAGGACCATCATCCTTATAGCCCCTCATTGGCCTCGGCAGATTTAGTTCCCATTTCTTCAACATTATCTCTTGGAGGATACCTGGATTCTGGACCCAGTTCTAGACGTTCTGACACATCCGTCGGGGGACCTTCATCCCTCTCTGCAGTCACTGAAGCTGACAGCTTGGCTGCTCTAGTTCTCCTCATAGCCAGGCTTCATAACTTTTCCAATGAGACAAAACAGATCCTTTTGTCTTCTCATAAGCAGTCCACTAGAAGATTATATCTTAGTAAGTGGAAGAGATTTTCCATATGGGCCTCTAAGCATAATATTGATCCTTACCAAGCCTCCATGACATCCATACTAGAATTCTTGACTATGATTTTTAACAAAGGAGCAGCAGCAGCAGCAGCAACAGTTCGGGTGAAATTGGCTGCTGTATCTAACTTTCATCTTGGGATTGACGGGTTAACTATTATGTCCCACAAGTTATCCAAAGCCTTTCTCAAGGGGACGTTTCATATGAGACCACTTGTGAAAACTCCCTATTCTCCATGGAATCTAAATTTGATGCTTTCAAGAATAATCCACCCTCCATCTGAACCAGCATCATCTTGTGACCTCAAATATTTGTCATGGAAAACCATTTTTCTGGTAGCTATTACTTCTGCCCACAGAGTGTCAGAGCTTCAGGCTTTATCTATCAGCCCTCCTTATTTGATTTTTCATGCTGACAGAGTATCACTTAAGCCAAATCCTTCTTTTTTGCCCAAAGTTTGTTCAGAAACCAATATTAACCAAGTTATTGAGTTACCAGTTTTCTTCCCTAATCATTCCAACAAGTTGGAGTATATGCTGCACAAACTTGATGTTCACAGACAGCTCAGATTTTATTTGGATAGAACAAAAGATTTCAGGAAATCAGACCAGCTCTTTGTTTCATTCTCTGAATCCAGGAAAGGCAGACCAGTGGCTAAAACAACTCTGTCTAAATGGTTATCTGATTGTATCACCTTTGTCTACTCAGCTGCTAATATGCCTTTGCAACACAAGATTAAAGCTCATTCAACCAGAGCAGTTTCTACATCCTCTGCGTTCCAAGCCAAATTGCCCCTTGATAACATTTGTGCAGCAGCCACTTGGTTTAAACCTCATACCTTTATCACTCATTACAAAGTTGATAAGGCCTCCAGGGACAGGGCTTCCTTTGGGTTCACGGTCCTGAAAAATGTACTCCCGTGAGCCACCCAAGATTGATGGTGCTAAGGATGCTACCCATCAGTCAAGAATGAACAGTGAGATTGAACAACTTCACATTAAGAATTTATGTACTTACCTTAACGTTCCATGTGAGTTGTTCATCTCGCCCTTCATTCTTGCTCCCTCCTTCCCCCTCCTGGCTGATAGTTGACCTAGATGTTGGTCTCATTCTGGTTGCTCAATTTCTTCTTCCTTTTTATAGGGGGATAGCTATTTTTATGGTTATAGTACATGCAGCAAACAAGATGTGAGGTAATTCACAGTGCATCATGGGATAGCGGCTTGGCCTCGAGCTTTGCATACTGCCATACCGAAGCCAATGGATCGGCTCCGAACCCATCAGTCAAGAATGAAGGTGAGATGAACATCTCACATGGAACATTATGATGAGTGCATAACTTCTTATTCAGGAGGAAAGACCAACTTGCCAAGACTTCTCAGACATATTTTTTGCAGAGAACTGTACCAGGCTTCCACCAAAAAAAAAAACATGGCATCACCAGAAGAAGCAACATAACTTTATTTACTGCTTTTGTCCTTACTATAATCAGGACTTCTTCAGAAAGCCAAAAATGTACTCACTGATTTTATATTATTTCAAAGTCATATAACATCGTGTGACATCAATTAACACATCAGTATAGAACAATCAGTTAAAAATCTACTGAACAAGTCTTCTCTCTCTTAAAAATGTAATGTTAATAGTTTCATTAAGGCCTAGGAGCTTGTCAGCCTGGAGTTTAAGATGCCAAACTGTTTCCCATTTCCACCTTTTTTTTTTTTT